>NC_052639.1:25037997-25163447 GCF_016161935.1 Mauremys reevesii
GGTTTCTTCTAGTTCTCTCCCCGCCCTCCTACTATATTGGAAATGGTGGCTAATCCTGAAAAGTAAAACCTCACTCCAAAGGAATTAGAGCGGGGGAACATGTGGGAGAAATAGCATGTATGAAAATAGAGCCCCAGTGTAGACTGTAATTATTTCTCTTTCAAATGGAATTTACTTTGATAAACTTTAAAATAAATATTCTGTGAAGAGGAAAGTTGCTTGAGTCAAGATGTGTAACCTTCTACCGAGTTAGAGGGTAACAGCCACAGAGTCCCCAATTTGCTTGTTTGCTAAACAAAGACACATCGGGCAGGAGAGGTCAGAATTTAAAATGGTGATGGATGCAGGATGATTGATTTTTGCAACCAGTTATTTTTATGGGTGCTGAGACCGTTTTCCTTTTGAGGAGGCAGCTGTTAGAGCCCAGCTGCTTAACCCTCAGGCCTGGCCATGGAAACCTCCCGTAACTGGCCTTTGTTTCTTTCACATTTGATACCTTTGGGGTTCACACGTCCACACTGCATGTGGTTTACGGCAGCAGATACTTTGAGAAAACTGCCGGGCTCAGTCGGGCTGTTCCAAACTGACGTTGGCCCAAACTCTGCCTCACTTCATCTAGAGTGGGACATGTCTGTATCGAAGGATTGGTTCACACCTGATTTGCCCAGACACCTCGCAGGAGGTGTGGTAAGATGGGGTAGCTGGAATCTACAACGATAAAGTAAAAGGTAAGGGTGGGAGTCCTTCAGCTTTCAGCTCAACAAGCGTGTTCTGTTCATTCTCTCTGAAGCATCTGGCACTGGTCACTCTCAGGCAGCACACTGGGCTAGATGGCCCATTGGTTTGACCTAGTATGACCTGTCTTGTGTTCTTATGTAAGTCATCTAAGGAGACTGACTTCCAGGATCCCAGGACTGATCCCCTCTGGGGAATGAAGCACAACAGTGACAGGCTGTGCAGCCTGCACTAGTCTCCTGTACCTGAAAAGCCTGCTAGCCCGAAGTGCTGGGCCAGCTATGCCAGTACCTGGTTCCTCAACTGCAGCTACAGGTCCTGCTCCATGTGACTCCAAAGCCAAGAGCTGCAGAGATCCAACCCCTCATAATCTTTGCCATTTATTTTCCTTTTTCTATTATTAGTGATGCAATAGTGAAATCTAAGGAGAAAACTAATTCACTTTGAGGCTGTGGGCTAAATATAAGCAATAATTTGGTTTCGGTATTGAAATGTTCAGCTCTCCAAATCTGGGATGCACTGCCTGGGTGAAAACCTCTGATTGGGGTTTTGGTACCACTAAATATGCACCTGCCTCCTTGGGTTGCTGTTCTAGGATTTATAAGGGTTGATTTTCTGCTGTATTCTTCTGATGGTTTGACTAAATTGATGACTTGATTCCAACGCAATATCCTAGTTAACTCGTTGATTTACTGATTTGACCTGAACTTTATCACTGCATTGTTTAACCCTTCATTAGCTAGTCGTTTAGCCTTAGCGATGTATGTTCTTGGTTGTATTTGTTCATGTTAATAAAACATGAAACTGGGATACTGAGTCATTTCTTTCAATAAGCAACAAGGGCTGGAACTGTGGAGAATGTGAACGGAGATCAGACATTGGACGTCTGAGCCTTATCAGATTCATCTAAATTAACACTGTGTTTCCCAAAGGGGAGCAATGGAGGGGCATCTATCTTAGCTCCAGCTGCGGCCGGGTGGGGAGGAGAGCTCAGACCATCACAAGGGAAAATAAGCTCCCCTACCCAGGCTTTCAGGAATTTGGGGAGGGGTGCAGTGTGTCTGAGTGAGGAGAGATCAGTGAGGTGGGGCTGATCTGAGTAGGGGTCAGGGGTCTTGCTCTGCAGCCACTCTAATTGCCCTGCCCAATCCATACCCAATTCTGATTTGCCCAGGCTTTGGGCCTTGTCAGGCCAAGATGGGGTTGGAGCTCTGGTTGGAAGGGCTGTAAAAGGTAGTGAACAGTTTGTAGATTTCAGCCAGCAGGGTGTTGGTAGAGTAAATGTGTGTGTGTTAAAGGGACGCTGCTGACAGAGGACAGGATGAAGGTGGTGCAGGCAACTGTAACTGCGTCTCCTGCTTTTCAGAAGTTTGAGTTTTGCGGCTGCAGAGGTTCTGCAAGGGGCTGATATTGCTCCAGCCAATCTTAACTCTGCATTAAGGAAGGGTTTGCCCTTTAATGATTAATTCTCCCTCAGTACTAACTGGGCTCTGAGGCTGACCCCCAAGCTAAATGCTTAGAAAGAAAACAATGAAAATATCAACTGTCCATGACTCGTTTAAAACAAATCCTGTCCCTCCTGTCTGCACTGGCAATGATGAGAGAAACCAAGCCAAGTGATTCATTGCCTCGGGAGAAGTTTAACCACTTCCATTCTCTGTATCTTTACTGTAACGGAAAGGAACAAGAAAAGCAAATGGAGTTCACAGAGAAAAAGTGGCAGATTTCTTCTCTCTCCAAAGCTCTGAGAGCAAACCCTGTTCTCCACATGACCCTCTTCTTTATATTTAACTCCTCCCCATTGGGCTGGATTACTGCTAGTAGCACATCCTCGCTCTGCTTCCTTCAGCATCTCAGTGTGATTACGATTAGATGAGTAATGTCCGTCCTTTCCCTTCAACCTGCAAAGGAAACTTCTGCTTCACCACACCAGCTAACAAGAAGTCATGAAAGCAGTTTCCTTAGAATTCCAGTCCTTGTATTACCACCAAAAACACTAGACTGAGAAATGAGTGGTTCTTTAAAATCAATGTCTTCAACTAAGGCCTGGTCTACACTAGGTGGGGTGTCGATCTAAGATGCGCAACTTCAGCTACGTGAATAGCGTAGCTGAAGTCGAATACCTTAGCTAGAAATACTTACCCGTCCTCACGGCGCGGGATCGACGTCCACGGCTCCCCGTCGACTCCGCTACCGCCACTCACTCTGGTGGAGTTCGAGTCGACGGGAGCGTGTTCGGGGTTCAATATCGCATCTAGATGAGGCGCGATATATCGAACTCCGAGAAATCGATTGCTACCCGCCAATCTGGCGGGAGTGAAGACACCCTAAGAGGCTATATTCTGATCTCACAGGACCAGCCGCCCACCCAGGTCAATATATAACTTAGATATTTCCCCAAAATCACATTGATGCCAATCCTTCAGTATCTAAATGCTAAAGGTTTATTTATAAAAAGAAAGTAGGAAAGAAAGAAAGAAAGAAAGAAAGAAAGAAAAAGAAAGGTGAGAATTAAAATTGGTTAAAGGAATCAAATACAATAATTGCAAAGTTCTTGGTTCAGGCTTATAGCAGTGATAGAATAAACTGCTGGCTTGATAAGTCTTTGGGTGCTTCAAGTCACTGGAAGTTCCTCTCCCTTGGTTAGATGCTCCCATTAGTATAAGTCAGGGGTGTCCAAACTACGGCCCGCGGCCCAACTGCGGCCAGCGGGTCAGTTTTATTGGCCATCAAATTCTGAAAATATAATTGAATATGGCCCGCACATGGCGCTTGAGCTCAACTCTGTTGCACTTCTCAGTTTCAACACTAGATGGAGCCAGTCACAGAAAAGGTGCTTCTCCACTAAACAACATTAAGCAAAGAAAAATAGTTACCACGAGTCACCAGAAATGGCAGCACCGAAGAAACGCAAGATAGCAAGTGAGTGTAGAACAGGGGTGGGCAAACTATGGCCTGCAGGCCACATCCGACCAGCGGGACCGTCCTGCTGAGCCCCGAGCTTCTGGCCGGGCGCTCGCCCAAGGCCCCTCCACACTGTTCCCCTCGCCCACAGCCTCAGCTCGCTCGCTCCACTGCCGGGCCGGCACAAGGCTCTGCTGTGAGCTCCTTGGGCAGTGCAGCTGCAGAGCCCGGCCTGACCCAGTGCTCTGAGCTGCGCGGTGGCGGTGGTGGCATGTTCCGGCTCCAGCCGGGTGGCGCGGCTGTAACACTGCCAGCCACTGGTGCTCCAGGCAGCACGGTAAGGGGGCAGGGAGCAGGGTGGGTTGGACAGAGGCAGGAGAGTCGGGGTGGTGGTCAGGGGCGGGGTGTGGATAGGGGTTGGGGAACAGGGGTTGATTGGGGGCTGGGGTCCCGGGGGATAGTCAGAAAGGAGGGGGGTTGGATGGGGTGGCAGGGGGCAGTGAGGGGCAGGGGTTCTGGGGGCAGACGGGGACAGGGAGAAGGGTGGGTGGATGGGGCAGGGGTCCCGGGGGTAGTCAGGAAGGAGGGGTTGGGTGGGGTGGCAGGGGGCAGTGAGGGCAGGGGTTCTGGGGCCAGTCAGGGACAGGGAGAAGGGGTGTGGATGGGGCAGGGGTCCCGGGAGGGCCATCAGGAATGAGAGGAGGGGTTGGATGGGGCGGCAGGGGCCCAGGGGCAGTCAGGGGACAGGGAGCAGGTGTGTGTGGATGGGGCAGGGGTCCCAGAGGGACCATCAGGGAATGGGGCAGTTGGATGGGGCAGGAGTGCTGGCCGGGGTGGTAGATAGGAGGTGGGGCTGGGCCATGGCCCCTCCCTAACCGGCCCTCCATACAATTTCTGAAACCCGATGCGGCCCTCAAGACAAAAAGTTTGCCCGCCTCTGGTATAAGTCCATAGTCCAGATGTTTGAGCAGGAAAGAGGCTGGAGCAGGCTAGAGGCACAGTGGAGATGTTTCCAGGGCCTCTTTTAACTTCTGCCATATGAAGGGAAACCCATTGTTTCAAAGTCCTCAGCACAGCTAGTGGAAAATCACAGGTGAAAGATGGAGCTTGGAGTCACATGGGCAAGTCCCTGTCCATGCCCCATTTTGCTCAGTCATTGCAGGATGGATACTTTGCAGGATACGTCAGATAGAACATTCACAGAAAAGTCCGTTCAGTGTAGATGGGTGCCTCCCATGGTCCATTGTGAATTAAGTGTCCGTTCGATGGGCCACTCACTGGCTAACAGCTCACTTCAGCGGATGCATAGAATGGAACACAGAAAGAAGATATTTATACATACAGAGACCGTGAAAAGGTGGAAGTAGCCATACCAACTCTAAGCGGCCAATCAACTGAGATGAGCAATCATCAGCAGGAGAAAAAAACCTTTGAAGTGATAATCAAGATGACCCACAGAAGGTGTGAGGATACTTAACGTGGAGAAATAGATTCAATTAGTGCAATGACCCAACCATTCCCAGTCTCTGTTTAAAACCCTGCCCCATCCACCCACCCCTTCTCCCTGTCCCCGACTGCCCCCAGAACCCCTGCCCTCACTGCCCCTGCCACCCCATCCAACCCCCTCCTTTCTGACTATCCCCGGGACCCCTGCCCCATTCAACCCCTGTTCCCCCAACCCCTATCCACCCCGCCCCTGACCACCACCCGGACTCTCCTGCCTCTATCCAACCCACCCTGCTCCCTGCCTCCTTACCGTGCTGCCTGGAGCACCAGTGGCTGGCAGTGTTACAGCCGCGCCACCCGGCTGGAGCAGGACATGCCACCACCGCCACCGCGCAGCTCAGAGCACTGGGTCAGACCAGGCTCTGCAGCTGCACTGCCCAAGGCTCACAGCAGAGCCTTGTGCCGGCTCCGGCAGTGGAGCGGCGAGCGAGCTGAGGCTGTGGGCGAGGGAACAGTGTGGGAGGGCCTTGGGCGCGTCTCGGGCTAGAAGCTCGGGGGCTCAGCAGGACGGTCCCGCAGGTCGGATGTGGCCTGCAGGCCATAGTTTGCCCACCCCTGTTCTACACTCACTTGCTATCTTGCGTTTCTTCGGTGCTGCCATTTCTGGTGACTCGTGGTAACTATTTTTCTTTGCTTAATGTTGTTTAGTGGAGAAGCACCTTTTCTGTGACTGGCTCCATCTAGTGTTGAAACTGAGAAGTGCAACAGAGTTGAGCTCAAGCGCCATGTGCGGGCCATATTCAATTATATTTTCAGAATTTGCTGCGGGCCAATAAAAACTGACCCGCGGGCCGCAGTTGGCCCGCGGGCCGTAGTTTGGACACCCCTGACTTATACTAATGGGAGCATCTAACCAAGGGAGAGGAACTTCCAGTGACTTGGAAGCACCCAAAGACTTATCAAGCCAGCAGTTTATTCTATCACTGCTATAAGCCTGAACCAAGAACTTTGCAATTATTGTATTTGATTCCTTTAACCACCTTCATCCTGTCCTCTGTCAGCAGCGTCCCTTTAACACACACACATTTACTCTACCAACACCCTGCTGGCTGAAATCTACAAACTGTTCACTACCTTTTACAGCCCTTCCAACCAGAGCTCCAACCCCATCTTGGCCTGACAAGGCCCAACCCCTGGGCAAATCAGACTGGGGTAAGGATTGGGCAGGGCCATGAGAGTGGCTGCAGAGCAAGACCCCTGACCCCTACTCAGATCAGCCCCACCTCACTGATCTCTCCTCACTCAGACACACTGCACCTCCCCAAATTCCTGAAAGCCTGGGTAGGGAGCTTATTTTCCTTGTGATGGTCTGAGCTCTCCCTCCCCACCCGGCCGCAGCTGGAGCTAAGATAGATGCCCCTCCATTGCTCCTTTGGGAAACACAGTGTTAATTTAGATGAATCTGATAAGGCTCAGACGTCAATGTCTGATCTCCGTTCACATTCTCCACAGTTCCAGCCCTTGTTGCTTATTGAAAGAAATGACTCAGTATCCCAGTTTCATGTTTTATTAACATGAACAAATACAACCAAGAACATACATCGCTAAGGCTAAACGACTAGCTAATGAAGGGTTAAACAATGCAGTGATAAAGTTCAGGTCAAATCAGTAAATCAACGAGTTAACTAGGATATTGCGTTGGAATCAAGTCATCAATTTAGTCAAACCATCAGAAGAATACAGCAGAAAATCAACCCTTATAAATCCTAGAACAGCAACCCAAGGAGGCAGGTGCATATTTAGTGGTACCAAAACCCCAATCAGAGGTTTTCACCCAGGCAGTGCATCCCAGATTTGGAGAGCTGAACATTTCAATACCGAAACCAAATTATTGCTTATATTTAGCCCACAGCCTCAAAGTGAATTAGTTTTCTCCTTAGATTTCACTATTGCATCACTAATAATAGAAAAAGGAAAATAAATGGCAAAGATTATGAGGTTGGATCTCTGCAGCTCTTTGGCTTTGGAGTCACATGGAGCAGGACCTGTAGCTGCAGTTGAGGAACCAGGTACTGGCATAGCTGGCCCAGCACTTCGGGCTAGCAGGCTTTTCAGGTACAGGAGACTAGTGCAGGCTGCACAGCCTGTCACTGTTGTGCTTCATTCCCCAGAGGGGATCAGTCCTGGGATCCTGGAAGTCAGTCTCCCTTAGATGACTTACATAAGAACACAAGACAGGTCATACTAGGTCAAACCAATGGGCCATCTAGCCCAGTGTGCTGCCTGAGAGTGACCAGTGCCAGATGCTTCAGAGAGAATGAACAGAACACGCTTGTTGAGCTGAAAGCTGAAGGACTCCACCCTTACCTTTTACTTTATCGTTGTAGATTCCAGCTTACCCCATCTTACCACACCTCCTGCGAGGTGTCTGGGCAAATCAGGTGTGAACCAATCCTTCGATACAGACATGTCCCTCTAGATGAAGTGAGGCAGAGTTTGGGCCAACGTCAGTTTGGAACAGCCCGACTGAGCCCGGCAGTTTTCTCAAAGTATCTGCTGCCGTAAACCACATGCAGTGTGGACGTGTGACCCCAAAGGTATCAAATGTGAAAGAAACAAAGGCCAGTTACGGGAGGTTTCCATGGCCAGGCCTGAGGTTAAGCAGCTGGGCTCTAACAGCTGCCTCCTCAAAAGGAAAAACGGTCTCAGCACCCATAAAAATAACTGGTTGCAAAAATCAATCATCCTGCATCCATCACCATTTTAAATTCTGACCTCTTCCGCCCGATGTCTCTTTGTTTAGCAAACAAGCAAATTGGGGACTCTGTGGCTGTTACCTCTAACTCAACTCGGTAGAAGGTTACACATCTTGACTCAAGCAACTTTCCTCTTCACAGAATATTTATTTTAAAGTTTATCAAAGTAAATTCCATTTGAAAGAGAAATAATTACAGTCTACACTGGGGCTCTATTTTCATACATGCTATTTCTCCCACATGTTCCCCCGCTCTAATTCCTTTGGAGTGAGGTTTTACTTTTCAGGATTAGCCACCATTTCCAATATAGTAGGAGGGCGGGAGAGAACTAGAAGAAAACCTGAATTATATAGTAACACTGAAAGTTATCACATAATCAGCCTCTTACTTTACACTAATTAACTTCATGTTTAATTTCATTGTCACTGGTAACAACTTATTCAAAGATTACAAAATATAAACCTATAGGGCAGTTTTCTCTTAATTCCCATTTCCACCATTGAGTTTTGTGTGAAGTCACATTCTACAATAACCTAGGAGCCTTCCATTTATGTGAGTTCATTTCGCCCATAAGTGTAGGTGGAAGGGCTCTCACGCTACGTGGGAAGGCTGCATCATGAGAAAAAACACCTGTGTTCTATTATCACATTTTCTAATCTTTCAGAGTAGCAACAGGTGGAGAAGTGATACAAATGCATAAGACTTAATAGCAAAACTAAGAGACCAAACCACAGAGTCAGGACTCAGCATTCATGTATCCTGCAGTCTGAACTTGGAATCTGATACATTCCCTCATTAGCTACCATAATTTGCCCAGCATGGAACTGCTTCTTGTCCAACAAGGCAGCCAGATTGGGACCCATAGGCATGGATTGGCTCTGAAGCAATCAGATGTTTCTCTCTGTGCTTCATGAAACTTTGGATCCAAATGGTAAAAGACAGTTGTTCCCAATTTAATAATGGCATCCTTTAGGAGTGAGACCAATGCCACTTAACTAGGGCAGCATTCTAAAAATAGTTTACCTGGGCCACAGGTCACCATAGCTTCCATCACTGGGGCGAAAAATCAACCACTAGTACATGCGATTTCTACCTGAGTCCTTGTCAAACCTTTGACTTTTCTTGGAGTAATTTTATACTTCTCTGGTGTAGAATTCTTCACCAAGCACATAAAAGATCAGTAGCAATAGTGAAGTATAACTCTCCCCTCCCCAAATATGCCCTTTATTTCTTTAATCTGGTGGCACAGATTTAAATTAGGACTAAATTCAGGTGTGGCTTAGAATCCTTGTAAAACACCAAATGTCAGGTATCTATGGAAAATAGGTCTCTTTCTGCAGCTATATCACATTCAACACGGATTTCATTTTCTACATATTTGCAGCATCTCCCAGGGTGACTGAACAGAAACATCACTTCCATTTTCCTCTTCCCTACCTAGATGGGAATTGCATTTCCCAAATAACAGGCAACCGCACCTGATTAGGAAGGAGATCTCTTCACGAGCAACCTCCTGCAGGGCCTGGGCCACAACTGCTTTGGGGCCAAATGCATGGGTATCTTATAGTCTCATAGAGTTTAAGGTCAGAAGGGACCATTATGATCATCTAGTCTGACCTCCTGCACAATGCAGGCCACAGAATCTCACCCACCCACTCCTGTAACAACCCCTAACCTTAGTTCCAAGTCATTTACCAGGAATCTTCTTCACAGCCCTTTAGAAAATATATTGACCTTCCCAACTGAATGGTTTGGATGGTGATAGGAAGCCCTCTGACTTACCTAGCTTCTTCTGTTGTTAGAGAGGGTGAAGTGACATTTCCCCTATCCCTGCCCTGTTCATAGAATATCAGGGTTAGAAGGGACCTCAAGAGGTCATTGAATTCAATGCTCAAAGCAGGACCAATCCCCAGATTTTTGCCACAAATCGTCCCTTCAAAGGCTGAACTCGCAACCCTAGGTTTAGCAGGCCAATGCTCAAACCACTGAGCTCTCTCTCCCAGTTCCATCTCTTTGTTATAGTTCAATATATTTTAAGTGAGAAAAGTGGTAGTAACAATTTGTTCTCCAGCACAACCTGAAGCAACATCAGAGCAACTGGGAACGAAACAATTTGTTGATGACTAACAATTGCTTTGAAATGGGGGAACAGTATAACCGTAATGCTCAGGGTTTGTTTAGACTCGGAAAAGTGATGGAGTTTAGGTCAGGTCAAAGGGAAAGCTAATGCCAACCACTGCACCTGGGCTGCAGCTGCAGCTGCACTACAACTATAACTGTCTTTTTACACCAAGGTCACTAGCAGGCAGCCAACACCATGTGCAGCCCTAGTGGATGGAAGGCCCAGGTAGTTTTGCCTCAGTGTAGCTTGTTGGGATCAAACCTCTCTCTCCCCCACCTGGAGCTGATGAACATTCCTAGCTGGAGGACACACACTCCTACGACTCAAAGGAAAAAGTTGATAGAAAAGAACGCAGGATTGACCCCAAAGAAGGGTCAGCTGCAAAGGCAGAAGCAGGCAACCCATCTGCAGGAGCTGAGAGACCACGGTGAAGATGATGTGAAGATCACTTTGTGGGGAATTAACAAATGTGATTTTAAAAAAAAAATCTTTGGCCAACCCTAGTCAAGGCATTTATTACAGTTCTCTCTCATGTGAATTTTCTGATGTCTAATAAGGCTTGAGCTCTGATTGAAGGTTTCCTTCCTTCCTGGTCTACACTACGAGTTTATTTCGAATATAGCAGCGTTTTAAACCAAATTAACACTGCACCCGTCCACACAATGAAATCCTTTATTTTGATATAAAGGGCTCTTAATATCGATAGCTGCGCTCCTGATGAGGAGTAGCGCTGAAATCGGTTTTGCCATTTCGAATTAGAGTTAGTGTGGCTGCAATCTAACGGTATTGGCCTCCGGGAGCTATCCCACAGTGCACCATTGTGACCGCTCTGGACAGCAATCTGAACTCGGATGCACTGGCCAGGTAGATAGGAAAAGCCCCAGGAACTTTTGAATTTAATTTCCTATTTGCCCAGCGTGGAGCACTGATCAGCACAGGTGACCATTCAGTCCCAGAATCAAAAAGAGCTCCATCATGGACCGTGCGGAGATACTGAATCTGATCTCTGTATGGGGAGATGAATCTATTCTACGAGAACTCCGTTCCAAAAGACAAAATGCCAAAACATTTGAAAAAATCTCCAAGGCCATGATGGACAGAGGCCACAACAGGAACTCGGCCCAGTGCTGCGTGAAACTTAAGGAGCTGAGACAAGCGTAACAGAAAGCCAAAGAATGAAATGGATGCTCACGGAGGAGGAGCGACTGACGACTGTAGCTATCCCACAGTTCCCGCACTGTCAAAACCATTTGAATTCTTGGCTGAGCTTCCAAAGCCTGAAGTGTCAAAAACATTGTTGCGGGTGGTTCAGGGTATATGTCATCAGCCTCCCAACCCTCCTCTGTGAAACCAAGGAAAAAATTATTTCCCGCCTTTTTTCAATGTCACCGTATGTCTACTGGATGCTGCTGGCAGATGCGGTGCTGCAGTGCTACACAGCAGCATCCCCTTCCCTTCCCTTCCCTTGCAGATGGTGCAGCATGACTGATCTCCGTCATCGTCGTCCCTGATTGCTCCTGGCCGGCCTCGGTGAGGTCGGCCGGGGCCTGGGCGAAAATGAGAATGATTCCCAGGTCATTCTCTTCTTTAAGTTTTGTCTCCTGAAGATTCACTCCTGCCTGGAATATCATAGCAGCTGGAGGCTGCCCTCCTCCCTCCTTTGATCTCTACTTGCAGAGGCAATAAAGTCAGTGTTGTTTCAAATTCATGCATTCTTTATAACTTCATCACAGAAATGGGGATAACTACCACGGTAGCCCAGGAGGGTGGGGAGGAGGAAGCAATGGGTGGGATTGTTGCAGGGCACCCCTAGAATGGCATGCAGCGCATCATTTCTGGGATATCTGGGGCTCTGATCTGGAGCGGCCATTTGCCTCTCTGGTTTTTAGTAGGCTTGCCTGATATTCTAGGCAGGACTGACTCTCCTTTAGACAAAACTTGAAGAAGAGAATGACCTCGGGAGTCATTCCCATTTTTGTCCATGCGCCAGCTGACCTCACCGAGGCCGGCCAGGAGCACCCATGACAGCAGCAGACGGTACAGTATGACTGGTAACAGTCATTGTCAACTTGCAATGCAGCAGACGGTACAGTAGAGCTGGTCACCCTCTTGGCTAATTTGCAAAGGCAAGGGATGATGCTGTGTAGCGCTGCAGTACCGCATCTGTTAGCAACATCCAGTAGACATACGGTGACAGTGAAAAAAGGCTGAATGGGCTCCATGGTTGCCGTGCTATGGCATCTGCCTGGGCAATCCAGGGAAAAGGGTGTGAAATAATTGTCTGCCATTGCTTTCACGGAGGGAGGATTGTCTGATGACATTTACCCAGAATCACCTGCGACACTGTTTTTGCCCCATCATTCATTGGTATCTCAACCCAGAATTCCAATGGGCAGAAGAGACTATGGGAACTATGGGATAGCTACGCATTGCAACGCTCCAGAATTCGACGCTAGCTTCGGTACATGGATGCACACCGCTGAATTAATGTGCTTAGTGTGGCCACGTGCACTCGACTTTATACAATGTTTCCAAAAATCGGTCTCTGTAAAATCGGAATAATCCAGTAGTGTAGACATACCCCATGTGGATTTTCTGATGTTTAATAAGGTTTGAGCTCTGATTGAAACTATTCCCACACTCAGAGCATGTGTAGCGTCTCTCTCCTGTGTGGATTCTCTGATGTGCAATCAGGGTAGAGTTCTGATTGAAGCTTTCCCCGCACTCTGAGCATATGTGGGGCTTCTCTCCTGTGTGGATTCTCTGATGTGAGATGAGGGCTGAACGATGAATGAAGTGTTTCCCACACTCAGAGCATCCATGAGGTTTCTCACCTGTGTGGATTCTCCTATGTTTGATAAAGTTTGAGCTCTGATTGAAGCTTTTCCCGCATTCAGCGCATGTGTAAGGCATCTCTCCTGTGTGGATTCTATGATATGAGATGAGGGTTGAACTATCAATGAAGTGTTTCCCACACTCAGAGCATCCATAAGGTTTCTCACCTGTGTGGATTCTCCGATGTGTGATCAGGGCAGAGCTCCGAATGAAGCTTTTCCCGCACTCAGAGCACATGTAGGGTTTCTCTCCAGTGTGGGTTCTCCAATGTGTGAGAAGAGTTGAGCTCCGATTGAAGCTTTTCCCACACTTATGGCATCTGTAGCGTGTCTCTTCCAGGTTGATTCTCTTGCATGTAATAAGGTCTGAGTGGCTACTGAAGTTTTCCTCTGGCCTGTGCTGAGTCTCACAGGCTTTGCTTTTTCTGGGAGTGCACAACTCCGTAAACATTCCCTTTGGATCTTCCTGATAATGTTCCACGTGGTTCTACTTGTTCAGCATCTTCCTGCTGGGGTTTCTCCTCCTCATTCTCACTCACCATCCCATCACCTGATGGCAGATAGAGACAATCCAGACATAGGTCACTCCCTATGCTGGAGAGAAAGGAATCTCAGAGAGGAATGGAAAGGGATGAACAAACCAAAATATGTGCAGGAGAGATCAAACCTATCAGGATCTGATTTTCCCAAATCCTTCCCCAGAGGAGAGGAAGTGATCAGTTTTGGTCTGTATCTTATGAGATCATTCAGGAGAAAGTGAGATTGGGGAGGACCTGTTTCCAGTTGTCAGTCAGAATAGATGGGAAGCCTTGAGTGACATCTGCCAGAATGGTTCCACATCTGCAGAGAACAATCCTGAACTTGGAGAGCTCACAAGGTCTTTGTAGGGTATTTGTATTTGTCAATCTTCCACTTCTTGTAAGCTGTTTTTGTGTTTTCACTGTTAAGCCAAGCTGGTCGCCTGCCATATTTACTTTTCTTCCTACACATCGGGATGGTTTTGTTCCTGCAACCTCAATAAGGATTCTTTAAAATACTTTTTAAAGTATTTCCTCGACTCCTTTCCCCGTCATGTTATTCTCCCAGGGGATCCTGCCCATCAGCTTCCTGAGGGAGTCAAAGTCTGCTTTTCTGAAGTCCAGGGTCTCTCCTTTCTTCCTTGTGTCAGGATCCTGAACTCGACCATCTCATGGTCACTGCCTTCTAGGTTCCCATCCACTATTGCTTCCTCTACTATTATTTTCCTGAAGGGGTTTGATTTGGGGGTGCGGCGGGGCAGACCAGGGAAAAGGTGGGGTGGTGATTTGGTTAAGATGTGGATTGGGGGAGGTGCATGGGGCAGAGCAGGAGTTGAGCACCCACTGGCCAGAGGGATGTTGGTGCCTACTGAGGGGATGGACAAAGGACTGACAGACTCAGAGAAGATGACGGTTGAAAAGGACTTCAGGAGGTATCCAGTCCAACCCCCTGCCCATGGCAGGACCAACACCAACTAAATCATCCCGGCCAGGGTTTTGTCAAGCCGGGCCTTCAAAACCTCTAAGGAAGGAGATTCCACCACCTCCCTAGGGAACCCATCCCAGTGCTTCACCACCCTCCTAGTGAAATAGTGTTTCCTAATATTCAACCTAGACCTCCCCCACTGCAACTTGAGACCATTGCTCCTTGTTCTGTCATCTGCCACCACTGAGAACAGCTGAGATCCATCCTCTTTGGACCCCCGCCCCCCTTTCAGGTAGCTGAAGGCTAGGGTTACCAGATATCCCGATTTTATAGGGATAGTCCCGATTTTTGGGTCCTTTTCTTGTATAGGCTCCTATTACCCCCCACCCCATCCCGATTTTTCACATTTGCTGTCTGGTCACCCTATTGAAGGCTGCTATTAATTCCCCCCTCGCTGTCCTCTTCTGCAGACTAAATAAGCTCCAGCCCCCTGGTCATTTTCCTTGTCGTCAGCTGGACCCTCTCCAATTTGTCCACACCCTTTCTGTAGTGGGTTGGCCCCAAACCAGACGCAATACTCCAGATGTCCAGATATGGCCTCACCAGTGCCCAATAGAGCGGAATAATCACCTCCCTCGATCTGCTGGCAATGCTCCTACTAACGCAGCCCAATATGCCGCTAGGCTTCTTGGCAAGAAGGGCACACTGCTGACTCATAGCCGGCTTCTCGCCCACTGTAATCCTCAGCTCTCGTTGACCAGCCCCAGGGCTGACTCATGAGTCCACGGGGGAGGGGTGGAGGAGAGGAGGCCACGGTGAGTGGTGAGGACCCCAGAGAGGGGGGTGCAGTGGAGGAGAGGGGGGACTCAGCCAGGCAGCAGTGGGCGATGGGGGATGGGAGAAGGGGGGAAGCAGATACAGGAGGAGATGGAGCACAGGCTGGGCACCAGGGCCCAGGCATCCAGGGCCTGGTTGGCGGCAGCTGTGCCAGGGCCCCACCTATTTACCAACCACCTGTGCTTCCACTGAGGATCTCCAGAGTGTCAATGTTCCCCGGAGCTCGCCTTCCCTGACAGGCCTGAGCAACCAGAGCTTGTCCCTAGACCACTCCCAGCCTCCCCGCGGGGAGCGTATGGACCCAAACAGGCTGGAGACAAGTTATCGCAGAAATCACTGGGGACTCGGGGAGCATCTTCAGCTGTGGAGGGTGACACACCCCACAGGAGCTGAATTTCTGACTCGGGGCTGAGCAGTGCAGGGTGGATGCACAGCACAGCTGTGAGGCTGTTTGATGCGATCGATGCACCCAAGTCGGTTTAGTGGGGGTCTAGTGAAGACCCACTAAATTGACAGCAGAGTGCTCTCCGGGCGACTCTGGGACTACACCGGGAATGACAGGAGTAAGGTAAGTCTCCCGTCGGCCCAGCACAGCGTAGACACAGCAGTAAGTCGACCTAAGCTACCTCGAATCCAGCTGTGTTAGTCCCGTAGCTGGAGCAGCGTCACTTAGGACGACTTACTGCAGAAGGATGGACACAGCCTGAGGCCTGAGTTTCCACTGCAGTCTGGATGCTCAAACACCAGCTTGGCAATACAAGTCACCAAGCCCAGGCCATGCAGAGACAGGCTCAGTGTGCAGTGTGGATACCCCCTCAGACAAGCCCAGGAGTGTCACATGAGGAAATCAATCTTTTCGTTGGACTTCCTGGCAGAAGAGCCCAGTGATGGTGGAGCTCCCCGACCGTCAGTGACAAACGCAGCGCTCCAGCAACTGAGCTCTAGGGCTCGCTGCTGAAAGAAAAGCTTCACGAGTGACAAAGGGCAAAGGGAGGTGCTGGTCTTTGGCCAAGGGCAGGGAGCCCCACCCTCCAACACAGACCATTTCCCTCGTTGTCTGTCTGTGCTGGGGCAGGAGCAATAACACGGCCTCCTGCTTTTGCTATTGCAGAGAGTTGGTTATGACGGTTTCCTCAAACACAGGGTGCGGAACAGGCCTCAGACCTGACTGGGTGTAAAGAAGAACTACGCAGATAGACTGAGCCAGCTGGGAAATCAGATGTGCCCCTTTCCTGGAGGGATGGACTGACCTGTGAGGGGACTGGAACCGGAGCTACCAATGTTTAACTTGCACTCGTTCAGCATCTTTCCTGTGAGTGCCGTCACTGTAGGTTAAATACTCTAGCCCCAGGCTCCCCGCCAGCTCTCCTTGTGATTGGATTCTGTACAGCAGGGGTGCAGGGAACCAACAGGTGCATCTGACTCCTTGGTGAGGTTTTGCGTGCAAGGTGTGTGTGTGAGTCTTTGTGTGTCGGAAGCATGAGTGTGGCACTGTCACTGAACTGGGAGAGGGCGACGGTGGTGGGAGAGAGACAGTGGAAGAATAAAGGGGCAGCGATGGGCATAACGATGATGATTGTGTTGTGTTTCATTCCTTAGATCTGGTGCCACTGCCTGTCCCTTTAGCCTTGTAGTTTACCAAGAGTAAAACTAAATATCTGTTCAGATACAAGGGAGTGTCTGTGTCCATTCCTGTTAGCTGCACAGGGGTTTGACGTTGCTGCTTTCAATCCTCTGGCTCTGCTGGGATAAGGAACAATTCAGGCCGTGACTGAACTGAAGGAGGGAGATGATTTTCTGACAGGAGGGACGGCGCCTCTCAAAGGTGTTTGGCAGGCAGCCTCCTTCCCAGGTCTGAACCAACAACACCCAGTTGAAAGGACCCTCCCAGCCCTCCTCAGCCCGGTGAAAACGAGCGAGTGAGTGAGCGTGGGGAGAGCGAGCGACGGAGGAGATGGATTGAGCGGGCCGGGACCTCGGTGAAGGGGCGGGATGAGGGTGTTCGGTTTTGTGGGGTCAGAAAGTTGGCAACCCCAGATCCAGGGAAACAAATCAAACACCCAACGAGTCTGGCCAGGGCAGGACATCAGCTTTGAGGAGGGTGGGTGTGGCAGTGAAATCACAAAGGCCTTTTGCAGGAACTCGGCCTATTGGGCAAAGGTGGTGGGGAGGGGGTGACCTCACAGAGAGACCCCGACATCAGCCGGGCAGGACAGAGGCGCAGGGCCAGGCCAGTCTCTGAGACCTCCCGGCTTTCCTGCCGCAAGTCTCCTTCGCGAGGTCTCTCCTCGAGGGCTGAGAGAGAATTAGGATTCAGAGTTGTGAGCATGAGGAGGAACCTCTGTGGAGTTTTCTCCTTTCCTCCCACTGATTGTGCCGAAAACAAACTTCCCTTTGAGAAGGTAAGAGGCTCAGAGAGGTTTGGAACCTGTTCCGTCTGATCCACCTGGCGCAGGCAGCATTCTAGGCCCAGACAGCACTGGCTTCAGGTGGCAGAATTTGATTTCCTCCTAGGTTTTGATGATTGGAATCCCTGGGGACATTGGGGTGTATCCTTTTGGTTTATCTTTTCCTCTTCCTCCCTCCTCTTCTCTTGCTTCTTTTTCCCTTTTCCAGCTTCCCTCCTCTACCTAGGAGGGACGGGTCTGGAGTGCGGGCAGGGAGGGTATTGCTCTCATTGCGGGAGGTCCTCACCAAGAGGTGGGTCTGGGTCTGAGAGTGATCCCCTCTGATGGTGTCCTGGGCCGTCCTTTGGGACATCTGGTGAGACCCCTCAGCCTCCTGCCCCTCAGAGTCTCAGTGCTGATTGGCTGAGCAGGGGGCTATCGACACCAAGGAGACTCAGGTCAGTTTGGTCTCTTTTCAAATCAGGCAAATAAGTCACAACCAATCCAATGTATGGAATAAATCTTGCTGCTTCTCTCCATTAATTGTCTCTTGTCAGGTCTTGATTTTCAATAATGTCCTAGGTCTTCTAAAATACTTGCTGAATAATTACTATGAACCACTGTTGGTCTCTAGCTCACTTGAGGGCAGTTTATTCTGATCACTCAATGTGTGAAATTCAAGAGAGGCTGAAAGTCAGGAGCAGTGTTTCCTCTAATTTGTTATGTCCATGTGTGGAATGAATTTTGTTTTGGGCACAAATATGGAGGTGAGGTGTGACACATCACCTGCATATTGCACTCCTTACAAAATTCATTCTGCACATGGATGGTGTGTGGCAGGGGTGAGGCTGAAAGGTTTGGAGCGTGGGAGAGGCTCGGGGGGGGGTTGGGGCGCAGTGATGTGAGGGCTCCGGCTGGGGGTGCAGGCTCTGGAGTGGGGCTAGCGATGAGGGTCTCAGCATTGGAGCTGAGGGTCGGGGCGCAGGGGGTGAGGGCTCTGGGGTGGGGCTGGGAATGAGGAGATTGGGGAGCAGGTTGCCCCAGGGAGAAAGAACTGCCCCCTCCAGCCCTCTCTCCCCACAGCAGCACAGGGCCAGATGAGAGGGTACCTGTCTCCAAGCCGCAGCAGCGCCGGTGGGGATGGGTTGGGACTGAGGGAGGCGACAGGATTTATTTTCCGAAGTCAAAGGAGGAAGGGATGGAGTTATACTTCAGTTTTTACCTCATAAACTTATTCCTGTCTAACCTACAGGACACTATGGGAATAAGACACTATGTCATGTGGTGACATCACAAGAGCAGAGGATGTGAGAACTACAGCAACTGAGAGGCAGGGGATTTAGAGTCGGATTGTTTCAAATGCTGCATTTGTCGGCTGACATTTAACAGCAACGCTTAGCTAACACAATGGAGAAAGGAATTCTCTGCTAAAGATTCAACTTTCCCCTTTGGCCAACTCTGCCCCTTCCCTGACCGGAGTGTGCTCAGAACAGCCCCACCTTCCCCCGCACACACACACACACACAAGCCCACAGCTGGGCACCCAGCACAAAGCCAGGGAAGTGGTTGCTTGGCTCGTTTTACTTTTTGCTTTGCAGAAGGTTTTTTCAAAAGCATTTTCTGCTCCTGTTCCCCATGGTGAGGAAGCAGATGGTTGTGGGGAAGGGAACCTGACAGCGGTGGAGCCGGGGCAGTGGGGGGGGAGTTGGGGGAGGCTGAGGAGGGCAACAGGAGGCTGGAGGTGACTGGGGCGATGGGGGAAAGGGAACAGTTTGGAGGAGGCTGAAGTGGGAGATGGGGGAACGGGACATTTGAGGGCGCTAAAGGGGGCAATTGGGGCAGTTGTGGGAGGCTGAAGAGGCTGATGGGGGAAGTTGGGGGAGGCTAAAGGGAGCAATGGGGAAGTTGGGGAGGCTGAAGAGGGTGATGGGGGAAGTTGGGGAGGCTGAAGAGGGCAACAGGAGGCTGGAGGTGACTGGGGCAATGGGGAAGGGAACAGTTTGGAGGAGGCTGAAGGGGAGATGGGGAACAGGACATTTGGGGGCTAAAGGGGCAATTGGGGCAGTTGTGGGAGGCTGAAGAGGCTGATGGGGAAGTTGGGGAGGCTAAAGGGAGCAATGGGGAAGTTGGGGAGGCTAAAGGGAGCAATGGGGAAGTTGGGGAGGCTGAAGGGGCAATGGGTTGAAGGAGGCCGGGGCAGAGAGGCTGTTGGGGGCTGCTCGTCCCCACGGGAGGAGGAGGAAGAGGAGCTGCCCTTCTTTCTGAAGCTGTTTCCTGTTAGATCTTGCAACGTCACTGTTCCTGAGCAGGGTCCTGTGATGAAAAGGAAACTAGAGAGATTCGTGGTCCTGCTTTCAGCAGGGGGTTAGGCTGGATGACCTCCTGGGGTCTCTTCCAACCCTAATTGTCTAGGATTCTGTGTTTCTGTGGAGGACAGGTCCATCAATGGCTGTTTTGACAGACAGAGGTTAGGGGCACCATCCCTGCCCACCCTGGTGGGCAGGGATGGTGCCCTACTCTGTCTGTCAGAAGCTGGGAATTGGGCGACAGGGATGGCTCCTGGATGATTCCTGTCTGTTCATTCCCTCTGGGGCACCTGGCACCGGCCGCTATCGACCGACAGGACACTGGGCTAGATGGAGCTTTGGTTTGACCCAGTCTGGCCGGTCTTCCCTTCTAATGCTCTTCTCACATGCTCAGTAACAGCTGCAAGCTGCTGCCCTCACGCACCATCAGAATCTGCTCCCTGCAATCAAAGGCCGGAAAATCCCCCTGAAGGGGGGACATTGGAGGCGGGATGGGCAGAGGACAAAACTGGGAGAGGATCAGGGGTTCAGACGGGGCTGCCCTGCCAGGTAGGTGCAGAAGGAAAACCCCAGCTAGAGGGAGGCAGAGGGGATAGAAGTCCCCACAGATGGGGTGAGCCGGCAGCAGCAGTTCCAAACCAGGGTGTGGTGGATGGTAGAAGGACTCGTGTTCCTCGCAGGATGGTCCATCTCAGCCCCCCCTCCCCAGGGCTGGGGTGTTAAAGGCCCAGCGGCCCAGTGCCCAGGCTCCACCGCTCTGCTCTAGCTGAAATGGTGACTGAGCTGCCAAGGAGATGTGATTCAGGAAATAGTTTAAACCTCCTCCCCACATCCCCTCATCATAAAGCAAACTGATACTTTTAGACGTGTTTACGCCGTTTCAAAGAATTCCTGGCCAGTTTCCGTCTCGGTAACATGTCTGCTTGGAGCCTCAGAGTAGCTCAAGATTTGTCTTATCTGCTGCTCTGATTGCCTGAGTTAGTCTCCCTGTCCTGAGCTCCCTGGAGTTCTGCACCTTTTCATTGTTTATTTCTAGCAATGGTATTTGGATGACAGTGTCCAGTAGTTCAGGCACCCAGCTGAGAGGCAGGAATTAGGACACACCGGGGAGCTGATCCCCCTGCCCCACTCGCGCTCATTAGTTAGCCCCAATGAACCCCCTTCAAAGGGAGAGCTGGACAGAGCCCCACCACGGCACACTGCTTCGTGCACTGACCTGAAACATGGGGGACCCTGGTTCAAATCCTTTCTCCCTTGTGGACAGTGGCGGGGGTGATGCTGGCAGCCCCAGCTCATGCCTGTGGCCTCAGGCCTCCCTGAGGCACAGATCTAGCCCAAAGGCAGACTTGCCTAGGTGGCAGGATAGCCCCGAGTGCCCAAGGGGACTGTCTGTGACTCCCTGCTCAGGCTGTTCGTGTGAGAGAGTGGCAGGGCTAGGACACCTCCCCGTTGTCAGTGTCTCCCTGGGCGGGCTTGGCTGGCTCCCTGCCTGGGGAGCTGGTGGTTGTGAGTTGTGTTGTAAGGTGCCTGTGTCGCCCGTGCATCGTACAGGGAGTTCAGGCCCCTAACTCCGCTTAGTGGATCACTGGGTTGTTCCTGTAAAAGCAGCAAAGAATCCTGTGGCACCTTATAGACTAACAGACGTTTTTGCAGCATGAGCTTTCGTGGGTGAAACAACAATTCGGTTGTTCCTGGATTTTCTCGCTGCTGAAACCAGGTCCTGTGACGCTCAGCACAGCCCCCCCTCAGTCCCGTCACGGGGTGTAGCCAGTCCGGTCTCTGCAGAGCCCAGCTGAGCAATGCCTGATTGACATGGGTGTGCACAGGAGAAGAGACAGAGCACAGGCTGGAAAGTGACACATCACAGCAAAGCCCAAACGCTCCTCCTAGGGGCACGATATTCCCTGTGGGTGCTGGCGGACACGCTGTGATGGGATCCGCTGTGCCCCCGAACCCTCTCCAGCCTGGGCTGTCTCCCACAATGCCCTGCTACTGACCAGCAGCAACCCCTCCAGGCGCTGTTATCCCTCGGCACAATGGCATGTGGAGCGGCTTGATTGCATGGATGCTCCCGGAGCCACTCGTGAATCCCACAGTGAGGTGCCCGCCAGATCCCCCCAGCTCCCAGCACTGCGCCGCAGGAATATGCTGTGTGTGTTAGTAATTGGTTCCCCACTTCCCCACTGGAAGGTGGAGCTACACCAGGAACGTGGGGTCTGTGGTGTCGCGGTTTGGGTGGGTTATTGGAAGAGCGGGGAGGACTAGTCTATGGCAGAAGCCTGCAATTTGCGTTGCCTGCCCGGCTTGCGCTTTTGGCTTCACTTTTGGTTTTTGATTTTTTTTCCTCCACTGTCATCAGTTCATCCCTTCCCACTGAACTGCCCAGTGCCTGGCTTGGAGGTGGAGGCAGGAGGAGAGAGACAAGAGTGAGATTTCAGCATCTCCAGTAGCCCCAACAAACACTGTTGGGTTTTAATTCATAGCTGTTGTCGGTCTGGGGGAGACCCTGGTGCACCAGCGGGGGAGGGTGTCTGATGGGGTTGGTGGTCTGGCTGGGGGCAGACATTGCATCCCCTTTCCCACTGCTAATTGAATGAGAAGACAGATGTCCCTGTGGAGCAGATAAGAGCCTCAGAGAGGTTTCATGTTGTTGTTTCATGTTGTCCTAGGTTTCCTTCCTATGGACTGCATCACCAAGTGGATTGTGCTGCTTCTCTGCATTAATTGTTTCTGAGCAGTTCATGATTCTCTCTAACATTGCAGTTCTCCTAAAATACTGGCTGAATAATTACTGTGCACAATTGTTGGACTGGAGCTCATCTAAGAGCACTTTATTGAGGTCATTCAATGTATGAATTTCAAGATCCGATGGTTAATTTAAAAATCAGGTCTCTGGGGGTCCTATTCCCAATTCAGCCATTGACTGGCTTTGTGACCTAAGACAAGTCAATTCTCCTTTCTCAGCCTGAGCGTCTCCCTCTTTCAAGTAGGGATAATAATGATCCGCTCCTACCTACCTCAACACACTCACTCTTCCCCAACACACACACACACACTGTCTCTCCCCACACACAAACAGTCTCCACACTGCAGCTGAAAAGCAGCTGGCAATCTAGTAGGATGACCCTGGAAAAATGGGATAGAAACCTGCATCACTGAAAGTGCAGCCACAAAGACACCACACACCAGCTTCCCCTAGCTGGCAAGAATCAAACCTACACAGAAAGATTCCTATGGTATCGTAGGCCAGCTTCCTAAGGCCTCAGCCTCAACCACTTAACACAGGGGCCTTTCTACACTCTGGTTCTGTTCTAACGGAAGGATCATTTCCAATTGTTCGCTCAGACCAGCTTGCCCAGCACCCTCACTGCTGTGCAGCTCTGTATGTGTGGCCATGGCTGAACAGCAAGAATTCCTGCCCATTTCCCTTCTGGCTGGAGCATGCTTAGAGTGTGTTTGTGGTTAATGATTTTGCTGTAGATTGTTGGCTTGCTGCTTTGGCAATTCAGACAGTCCCTTTTCCCAACATATCTCCAGCACATCAGTCCCTGGCTGAGTCTCCTGGGCAGTGGAAAACATCCCTTGTTTGGTGCTGCCAAGGGGATCGTGCAGAGCTGAGATGTCTCTCGGCTTGGATCAAAGGGAATGTTGGATGGAATTTATCACACAACCCTCCTGCTCCAGAACCCCATGGGGAGAATGTAGAGAAGGGAGTCATTCCTCCCCTGCACTCCCAGAAGAGTTGCTAGGACTCCTTCCTGCCAGCTACTCACCCCTGGATTCATCCTTAGCTCCTAGGATCTTTCTGCTCCAAAGGCTCCATAGTCCTGGGGTGGGGAGGGTGTCACTGCACAGTCTGAAACTCAAGAGAGGTTTCTGGAATTGAAGGAAGGAGCAGAAAATGGAGAGGAAAGAAACAGAGAGAAAACGCCTCGTCTCTCTCCCCTCCCCCCCCCACCCCCAACAAGAAATGTTACCCAGGACCAGCGGTAGGGGGAACGGTGCCCTGGGCAAAACTTGTACTTTGGCAAAGTTCTTGGTTCAGGCTTGTAGCAGTGATGGAATAAACTGCAGGTTCAAATCAAGTCTCTGGAGTACATCCATAACTGGGATGGGCCATTCAGTCCTTTGTACAGAGCTTCAGTTTGTAGCCAAGTCCCTCCAGAGGTATGAAGCAGGACTAAAGACCAGATGGAGATGAGGCATCAGTCTTTTATAGTCTCTTGCCATGTGGTCTTTGCTTTCTTTGTCCCAAGGACACTCTATCCAGCACGCGACATAGAAAAACCTTAGAGTTCTGTCCATAGGCAGGTCCCTGCACACCTTGCTGAGCCACAAGGCATATCTGCCTTCTCTCAATGGGTCAGTTGTATAGCTGATGGTCCTTAATGGGCCATCAAGCAGGCTAGGCAGAGCTGACACCAATTTGTCTGGCTGGGGTGTTCCCCAGAAGCATAGCACAAGTTGGAAATACAGGCAGCATAGAGCCAATATTCATAATGTCAACTACAAAATGATACATATCTAGAGATAGCATAATTATAATCAGCCAATCATAACCTCTCCATAGACCCTTTATGTGACCACCTTTATACAATATTGGCTGCAAATATAGAACAGTGGTGGCAACGGTGATCTATACAGTTACAGATTATGTCAAGAACGTCGCAGGAGGTGACATGGTATCAGTCAGACTGATACTGGAATACTGCCTCCAGTTTTGGTGTCCTCATTTGAAAAGATGGTGTGAAATTGGAGTTGAGGCAGCAAAGAGCCACCAAATGTTCTGAGGGCTGGAGAAAAATGCCTTCTAGTGAGCTATTGAAAGAGCTCAACCTGTTTAGCTTCTCAAAAGAAGATTGAAAGGTGACTTCACTGAAACGTTGAAGTGCCTTAATGGAGAGAAAAGATTGGCTATTAAAGGGCTCTTTAATGTAGCAGAGAAAGGCATTAAAAAACCCAATGGCTGGAAGGTGAAAAGAGACAAATTCATATTACAATTAAGGCACAAATATTCAACAGTGAGGATGATTCACCACAGGAACAAGCTACCAAGGAAATTGGTGCATTCTCCATCTCGTGACGTCATTTCATGAAGACTAGATGCCTTTCTGGAATGTGTTTACCCCAAAAGTAGCTCTTGTGTCATACAGGAGGCCTGTGATATGCAGGGGTGAGATTAGATGCTCTAATGGTCTCTTCTGGCCATAAAGTCAACTAATTTCTGAAAAACTAAGTGTAGCATTGGGAGCAGCGTCTGATGTTTTATTGTCTAGCCGGCTTGCTTCGTAGAATGGCTCCTTGAGTGGGGTGATCCACAGGGAGTAGCTCAAACCTCCAAAGTGCCTGGCCAGGGGCAGGACATTAGCCCAGCAAGGGAGGGGTGTGGCAGTGGCATCACAAGGCCTTTTGCAGGGGCTCAGACTATTGGCCAAAGGTGGTGGGGAGGTGGTGACCTCACAGAGAGATGCTGACATCAGCCAGGCAGGACAGGGGCGAGGGGCCAGGGAAACCTCAGAGACCCTGTGGCTTTGCTTCAGCAAGTCTCCCTCTCCAGGTCTCTCTTTGAGGACTGAGAGTATTCGGGTTCACGGACGTGAGCGCCAGGGGGAACCTCTTTTGAGTTTTCTCCTTCCTTTTAGTGATTTTACTAGAAAAAGATGTCCCTGTTTAGAGGGTTAGAGCCTCCTCGAGGTTTGAAACTGTTCGGTCTGATCATTCTGGTGACAGTTGAATTCATGGAAAGCATGATCTTAAGGAGGCAGAATTTTATTCCACAGCTGGGATTTTGTCCCTTAGAATCACTGGGGACATTAGGGTTTGTCCTTTTTGTTTCAACTTTTCCTCCATCCCCCCCCCTCCTTTCTCTTCCTCTCTTGCTTCTTTTGTCCTTTCTCCTGTTCCCCTCCCAACACCAGGAGGTGTGTGTGTGTGTGTGTGTGTGTGTGTGTGTGTGTGTTGCGGGGGAGTGCTCGGCAGCTCTCACTGTGGGAGGTCCACCCAAAACTGTGGAGCTGCAGTAGTGCTGGGGCAGTGATCCCCGCCAGTGACCTGGGCCATCCTTTTAGCTCTCTGGTGAGACCCCTCAGCCTCCCATCCTCAGTCTCTATCCTGATTGTCTGAGCAGGGGGTTATTGACAGGGAGGAGACTCAGGTCCTTGTTGTTCTCTTTTAAGACCAAGTAAATAAGTCATAACCAGTTATATGTTTGACAAATTTTGCTGCTTCTCTGCATTAGTGGTCTCTGAGCAGTTCATGATTCTCTCTAACATTGCAGTTCTCCTCAAATACTGGCTGAATAATTGCTGTGCACACTTGTTGGACTGGAGCTCATCTAAGAGCACTTTATTGAGGTCATTCAATGTATGAAATTCAAGATCCGACTGTTAATTTGAAAATCAGGGCTCTGGGGGTCCTATTCCCAATTCAGCCATTGACTGGCTTTGTGACCTAAGACAAGTCAATTCTCCTTTCTCAGCCTGAGCGTCTCCCTCTTTCAAGTAGGGATAATAATGATCCGCTCCTAGCTACCTCAACACACTCACTCTTCCCCAACACACACACACACTGTCTCTCCACACACACAAACAGTCTCACACTACAGCTGAAAAGCAGCTGGCAATCTAGTAGGATGACCCTGGTACAACGGGATAGAGAAACCTGCATCACTGAAAGTGCAGCCACAAAGACACCACACACCAGCTTCCCCTAGCTGGCAAGAATCAAACCTCCACAGAAAGATCCCTATGGTATCGTAGGCCAGCTTCCTAAGGCCTCAGCCTCAACCACTTAACACAGGGGCCTTTCTACACTCTGGTTCTGTTCTAACGGAAGGATCATTTCCAATTGTTCGCTCAGACCAGCTTGCCCAGCACCCTCACTGCTGTGCATCTCTGTATGTGTGGCCATGGCTGAACAGCAAGAATTCCTGCCCATTTCCCTTCTGGCTGGAGCATGCTTAGAGTGAGTTTGTGGTTAATGATGTTGCTGTAGATTGTTGGCTTCCTGCCTTGGCAATTCAGAGAGTTCCTTTTCCCAACATATCTCCAGCACATCAGTCCCTGGCTGGGTCTCCTGGGCAGTGGAAAACATAAGAACATAAGATGGCCGTGCGGGTCAGACCAAAGGTCCATCTAGCCCAGTATCTGTCTACCGACAGTGGCCAATGCCAGGTGCCCCAGAGGAGTGAACCTAACAAGCAATGATCAAGTGATCTTCCTCCTGCCATCCATCTCCATCCTCTGACAAACAGAGGCTAGGGACACCATTCTTACCCATCCTCGCTAATAGCCATTTATGGACTTAGCCACCATGAATTTATCCAGTTCCCTTTTAAACATTGTTATAGTCCTAGCCTTCACAACCTCCTCAGGTAAGGAGTTCCACAAGTTGACTGTGCGCTGCATGAAGAAGAACTTCCTTTTATTTGTTTTAAACCTGCTGCCTATTAATTTCATTTGGTGACCTCTAGTTCTTGTATTATGGGAATAAGTAAATAACTTTTCCTTATCCACTTTCTCAATGTCACTCATGACTTTATATACCTCTGTCATATCCCCCCTTAGTCTCCTCTTTTCCAAGCTGAAGAGTCCTAGCCTCTTTAATCTTTCCTCGTATGGGACCCTCTCCAAACCCCTAATCATATTAGTTGCCCTTTTTTAACCTTTTCTAGTGCTAGAATATCTTTTTGAGGTGAGGAGACCACATCTGTACACAGTATTCGAGATGTGGGCGTACCATGGATTTATATAAGGGCAATACTATATTCTCCGTCTTGTTCTCTATCCCCTTTTTAACGATTCCTAACATCCTGTTTGCTTTTTTGATCGCCTCTGCACACTGCATGGACATCTTCAGAGAACTATCCACAATGACTCCAAGATCTTTTTCCTGACGTTGTAGCTAAATTAGCCCCCATCATATTGTATGTCTATTTTGGGTTATTATTCCCAATGTGCATTACTTAACAGTTATCCACAATAAATTTCATATGCCATTTTGTTGCCCAATCAATTAGTTTTGTTAGAGATTTTGAAGTTCTTCACAATCTGCTTAACTATCTTGAGTAGTTTAGTATCATCTGTAAACTTTGCCACCTCACTGTTTACCCCTTTCTCCAGATCATTTATGAATAAATTGAATAGGATTGGTCCTAGGACTGACCCTTGGGGAACACCACTAGTTACCCCTCTCCATTCTGAGAATTTACCATTAATTCCTACCCTTTGTTCCCTGTCTTTTAACCAGTTCTCAATCCATGAAAGGACCTTCCCTTTTATCCCATGACAACTTAATTTACGTAAGAGCCTTTGGTGAGGGACCTTGTCAAAGGCTTTCAGGAAATCCAAGTACACTATGTCCACCGGATCCCCCTTGTCCACATGTTTGTTGACCCCTTCAAAGAACTCTAATAGATTAGTAAGACACGATTTCCCTTTACAGAAACCATGTTGACTACTGCTCAATAATTTATGTTTTTCTATGTGTCTGACAATTTTATTCTTAACTATTGTTTCAACTAATTTGCCCCGTACCGACGTTAGACTTACGGTCTGTAATTGCCGGGATCACCTCTAGCGCCCTTTTTAAATATTGGCATTACATTAGCTAACTTCCAATCATTGGGTAACGAAGCCGATTTAAAGGACAGGTTACAAACGTTAGTTAATAGTTCCGCAACTTCACATTTGAGTTCTTTCAGAACTTTTGGGTGAATGCCATCTGGTCCCGGTGACTTGTTAATGTTGAGTTTATCAATTAATTCCAAAACCTCCTCTAGTGACACTTCAATCTGTGACAGTTCCTCAGATTTGTCACCTACAAAAGCCAGCTCAGGTTTGGGAATCTCCTAACATCCTCAGCCGTGAAGACTGAAGCAAAGAATTCATTTAGTTTCTCCGCAATGACTTTATCGTCTTTATCGCTCCTTTTGTATTTTGATCGTCAAGGGGCCCCACTGGTTGTTTAGCAGGCTTCCTGCTTCTGATGTACTTAAAAAACATTTTGTTATTACCTTTGGAGTTTTTGGCTAGCCGTTCTTCAAACTCCTCTTTGGCTTTTCTTATTACACTCTTGCACTTAAGTTGGCTGTGTTTATGCTCCTTTCTATTTGCCTCACTAGGATTTGACGTCCACTTTTTAAAGGAAGTCTTTTTATCTCTCACTGCTTCTTTTACATGGTTGTTAAGCCACGATGGCTCTTTTTTAGTTCTTTTACTGTGTTTCTTAATTTGGGGTATACATTGAAGTTGGGCCTCTATTATGGTGTCTTTAAAAAGGGCCCATGCAACTTGCAGGGATTTCATTTTAGTCACTCTACCTTTTAACTTTTGTTTAACTTTTGTTTAACTAACCATCTGCTTCCTCACCATGGGGAACAGGGGCAGAAAATGCTTTTTAAAAAGCCTTTTGAAAAGTAAAAAGTAAAACAAGCCAAGCAACCCCCTCCTTTGCTTTGTGCTGGGTGCCCAGCTGTGGGCTTGTGTGTGTGTGGGGGGGGAGGCTGGCGGGAGAGGTGTTCTGAGCACACTCCGGTCAGGGAAGGGGTGGAGTTGGCCAAAGGGGCAGGTTGAATCTTTAGCAGACAATCCCTTTCTCCATTGTGTTAGCTAAGCGTTGCTGTTAAATGTCAGCCGACAAATGCAGCATTTGAAACAATCCGACTCTAAATCCCCCACCCTCTCAGTTGCTGTAGTTCTCACATCCTCTGCTCTTGTGATGTCACCACATGACATAGTGTCTTATTCCCATAGTGTCCCGTAGGTTAGACAGGAATAAGTTTATGAGGTAAAAACTGAAGCATAACTCCATCCCTTCCTCCTTTTGACTTCGGAAAAATAAATCCTGTCGCCTCCCTCAGTCCCAACCCAGCCCCACCGGCGCTGCTGCAGCTTGGAGACAGGTGCCCTCTCATCTGGCCCTGAGCTGCTGTGGGGAGAGAGGGCTGGAGGGGGCAGTTCTTTCTCCCTGGGGCAACCTGCTCCCCAATCTCCTCATTCCCAGCCCCACCCCAGAGCCCTCACCCCCTGCGCCCCTACCCTCTGCTCCAATGTTGAGACCCTCATCGCTAGCCCCACTCCAGAGCCTGCACCGCCCGCCAGAGCCCTCACAACACTGCGGCCCCACCCCCAGGCCTCTCCCACACTCCAAACCTTTCAGCCTCACCCCTGCCACACACCATCCATGTGCAGAATGAATTTTGTAAGCGCAATATGCAGGTGATGTGTCACACCTCACCTCCATATTTGTTCCCAAAACAAAATTCATTCCACACATGGACATAACAAATTAGAGGAAACACTGCTCCTGACTTTCAGCCTCTCTCTCACATCTTGAATTTCACACACTGAGTGATCAGAATAAAGTGCCCTCAAGTGAGCTAGAGACCAACAGTGGTTCATAGTAATTATTCAGCAAGTATTTTAGAAGACCTAGGACATTACTGAAAATCATGACCTGCCAAGAGACAATTAATGGAGAGAAGCAGCAAGATTAATTCCATACATTGGATTGGTTGTGACTTATTTGCCTGATTTGAAAAGAGACCAAACTGACCTGAGTCTCCTTGGTGTCGATAGCCCCTGCTCAGCCAATCAGCACTGAGACTCTGAGGGCAGGAGGCTGAGGGGTCTCACCAGATGTCCCAAAGGACGGCCCAGGACACCATCAGAGGATCACTCTCAGACCCAGACCCACCTCTTGGTGAGGACCTCCCGCAATAAGACCAATACCCCTCCTGCCCGCACTCCAGACCCGTCCCTCCTAGGTAGAGGAGGAAGCTGGAAAAGGAAAAAAGAAGCAAGAGAAGAGGAGAAAGGAGGGAGGAAAGAGGAAAAGATAAACCAAAAGGATACACCCCAATGTCCCCAGGGATTCCAATCATCAAAACCTAGGAGGAAATCAAATTCTGCCACCTGAAGCCAGTGCTGTCTGGGCCTAGAATGCTGCCTGCGCCAGGTGGATCAGACGGAACAGGTTCCAAACCTCTCTGAGCCTCTTACCTTCTCAAAGGGAAGTTTGTTTTCAGCACAATCAGTGGGAGGAAAGGAGAAAACTCCACAGAGGTTCCTCCTCATGCTCACAACTCTGAATCCTAATTCTCTCTCAGCCCTCGAGGAGAGACCTCGCGAAGGTGACTTGCGGCAGCAAAGCCGGGAGGTCTCAGAGACTGGCCTGGCCCTGCACCTCTGTCCAGCCCGGCTGATGTCGGGGTCTCTCTGTGAGTCACCCCTCCCCAACACCTTTGCCCAATAGGCCGAGTTCCTGCAAAATGCCTTTCTGATGTCACTGCCACACCCACCCCTCCCCTCAAAGCTGATGTCCTGCCCCTGGCCAGACTCGTTGGGTGTTTGAGTTGTTTCCCCTGGATCTGAGGTTGCCAACTTATGACACAAGTTATCTGCACTATCTAGCACAAGTTATCTGCACTGTTCACACAAGTACGAGGCATCTCTGCTCACTTTGGCTAAAGAGAAATGGGTCCCTTTGCAAAATCAAACACTGACAAATGAGAGCAAGACACTGTATGATTTCTAGAGCTGATATAGGGCAATTGGTTCAGCTTCATTATGATTGCATCATCCATGACTTCTAGGAATAACATGATGCAATTCATATCATGTATGAGGCAATACCAGCTTCAGATTGTATCCTTCATTGTTTTGCCTATAAAGCAAGTACTGTCCAGAGCCATTCATAGATTTATTCATAGATCCAGTCAAAGATGGATTTTAGTCATTACTGGTTTAAATTGAGATCCCGTCCCTTTATAACTCACTTATCCTCCGCCATTCCCAAGTCAAGGGTCATAAATACTGACTCAATAGCATATCTTGAAAACTAGAGCCAATCAAGAATTTTAAGCATCATTTTCGTTCACAGTGACCCAGAATTAGTAAAGTTGGACTCCATTTATTTCAGAAGCATTTTGGCTGTAGAGCAGTGTAACAAGCCTCTCCTAGCTGCCTCCTGGTGGGGGGAGGCTGGGGAGCTATGGGGACCTGTTTGAGAGGGTCACTAGTAGCAGCGTAGCACAGGAGGTGTCCTATCGGGTTGAGTCATTGCAGATGATGATGTAGTGCAGCAGACCCCCGTTTTGCCAACCATGCATTAGGCAGCTTTCCATGTTAACCGAACCACCAGTGCCCACAGGTGCAGCAGCCGGCGATTTGTCCTGTGGCCGCTAGGTGGCGCTGCAGCCTCGCACTTTCCGTTCCCAGCGTATGGGAAGGTTTGATAAGGTGAGCTGGCTCCACCCGGCCCCGGGAGATGCCGTCAGTGGGGTCTGCTGTGTAAGGGCTGAAAGTCAATTTTACTGGCATTTTATGATCTTTCAATCATGAAGGGAGGAACTGCTTACCTGACTGAAGCATCTTATCTCGTTTCCAAATTGAAGTGTCTCCTCTTTGTGTGCGAAGAGACAGTTTAAGGGACGCCACAAACAGGAGATGCCTTTGGTTTGGAAAACGAAATATTTTTGCAAAGATTTTACATCCAAATTGATTTAGGATTAATGGGGTCAAATTCCATGCTGTGCCCTGTGGCTTTAAGGCATTGGAGAACTGCTGAAGAGGTTAAAGGCCGCAGAGCTGGGTAGCTGGGTGTGGGGCCTCCAAAGTTATTGTGCTCTGGTGAGACTGAGCAGTTGTGGGATTGTGCAAGCTGTGGTGTTTACATGCACATAGAAATTGTAATGAAACTCCATTTTTAAAACCACTCATGTCTGGGAATGGAAGAAGCTCTTTGAAATAAGTGTCCCCTTCATACTCTTCAAGATCACTGGCTCCAACACTCAGCTGCCTCAGGAACTCAGTGGTGGTGCATTTGAGGGCGGATCGAGAGGTTTCTGGTTCAAGTCCAGCTGCTCTCTTACATGTCCTCTTTTTAAGTGATCTATATTTTCATATCCATCTCCTGTATGTTCAGGAGTTCCGCTGAACGGGGACGTGAAATGAATTTAATCATTCAATATATTCCTGTTAAAATGTACAAACACTGAGGAAAGCTGTCCATCAGCTGAAATCCGTTCTGGTCCTCTGAGGCGGTAGTTTGTTTTCATTCTTGAAACAAAGATAGAGTACGACTGTAGATGTGCAGGTCCTTGTTCTCCACGAGCGATGCTGTGCAGAAGAAGAAGAACCAGTGGCAATCAAGTGGACACTAGGGAGTTTAGACTTGCCTTCCAAGGGGAGTATTGGGGGCAAAAGACATATCTGGCTTCAAGACTACACTTAATACATTTATGAAGGGGATGGTATGATGGGCTAGCCTAATTTTGGCAATGAATTTGGCAATTGATCTTTGATTCTCAGCAGGTAAGTATGCCCAGTGGTCTGGATGGGATGTTAGATGGGTTGGGATGTGAGTTACTGCAGAGAATTCTCTCGTGGGTGCTGGCTGGTGAGTCTTGCCCACATGCTAAGGGTTTAAGTGATCAGCATCTTTGGGGTCGGGAAGGAATTTTCCTCCAGGGCAGATTGGCAGAGGCCCTGGAGGTTTCTCGCCTTCCTCTGCAGCATGGGGCACTGGTCACTTGCTAGAGGATTCTCTGCAGCTTGAGGTCTTCAAAGCACAATTTGAGGAGTTCAGTAAGTCAGACATAGGTTAGGGGTTTGCTATAGAAGTGGATGGGTGAGATTGTGTGGCCTGCGTTGTGAAGGACGTGGGACTAGATGATCATTATGGTCCCTTCTGACCTTCGAGTCTATGAGTCTATGAGCCCATGAGACCATGGGAGGGTGAGGAGGAGCTGTGAGGCTGGCGGGTGTGTGCGGTACAGGGCATTTGGAGTGTGGGAGCTGCTGGGGGGCCGGTGGGTGCCTGGGCTGCTGCTGCTGCCCCAGCCGGGTCTGTATGGGGGAGAGATCTGCATTAGCCCCCTTTGTGCCCAGCTCTGGGGGGCAGGGAGGGTTCGGACTCTTTGCGGTGGCTGGAGCCAGCCGCTGAGCCGGAGCCTGCCGGCGAGGGGAGAGACCTGGGGGAAAGAGCTGCGGCTGAGCAGGAAAGTGAGTCTGGAATTCAGCTCTCACTGCCCCAGATCTGCCGCTGAGGCCAAAGCAGAGGGTTCTTTTGGTTCAGTTCTTGGGTAACCTGCATTGAGCTGTGCGCTCATTGCTTACAATCCCTTCAAGCCTATCTTTGCATAGTTAATCAATGTGTGTTCTATTTCCCCCTAAAACTCTTCATTTTGCTAGATGTGGTTGGGGCACCTGCTCAGGACCAGAGACTGGTGCATGATCCTCTCCACTTGGAGGGAGGAGCAGACTGGGTAATAAAGTGATCCCGTCAGGCTTTTGGCCAGGGCAAGTCGCTGCAGCACTGGGGACCTAGGCTGGGGAGCTGGGAGAAGCTTCCTGGTCCCTGCAGCTGGGTGTGTCCCTGCCTGTGCAAAGGTTTGTGTGAGTGCAGGGACGGGCGAGCTGCATCTTCTCCCAGCAGCAGTGTGAGAGGAGCCCAGGCTGGGGAGACAGAGAGCTCAGCGGTACCCCAGCTCCAAGTTGCACCCTGTGGGGCCTTTAAACGTTAGGAACCATCAGAGTTAAGGTGACGTTTATAAACTTTGTGCAGTGCTGTTGTGCATGCGTGTTATGATACAGACTCATAAGCGTGGCCTTGGGGTGAATTCTCTGCCCCGACAGCCTGTGAGCGCGAGGAGGAGCCTCCTTGGGGTTTTCCCCTTTCCACTGCTAATTGGTGAGAAGACAGACGTCCCTGTGGAGCAGATAAGAGCCTCAGAGAGGTTTCATGTTGTAGCACCTCAGCTCCTACCTATTACTTGGGAACAGCTCGGCTCCTACCATTTTCGGGGCATTCAGAGAAATGGACCCCTGAGCCCCAGAAGGAACTGCAAGGGAAGCCCAGAGCTCTCACTTCAGATGCCAGGCAGAAGCCCTGAGCCCAGGTACCCAGAGTGCCGTCAGGAGTTGGGAAGGGCATGAAAGTCCTGAGCCCAGTGCCCCAGCCCTGGCTGCAGCCACAGGGGGCCAGAAGCTCTGAGTCCGGGCACCCAGAGATGTGACTATAGCAGAAGCTGCCAAGGCCAAAGCCCTGAGCCCAACACCGGGCTGATGCAGCACACTCACTTCTGCATTGCCTCTGCAAGTGCGTCTGATATCCCCACGGAGAGGAAGTCCTGTCCCCAGCCGGGCAGAGAAACAGCTAGGAGGCCCCTGCTGGGTTCTCCTGGCTGGGGGGTCCAGCAGGACAGGGAGATCGGATTTCACGGGGCAGGGCTAATTCGATCTAGCCAAAATGGCACAACAAGAACCAATGGCTGTCAGCTGAAGTGTAAAAATTTCGTAACCTTTTAATCGTTTTTGAAAATCCTGACTTTCTTTTCCTAATTATTTTATGGTTTATTTTATTAATGAAAGCAAACAAGTAACGTTAAATGAAGGGTTTTGGTTTGTTACTTTCCTTATTTTTTCTTAATATATAATAGTTTTTCTTTCTATGTACTGTTTAAACAATGAAGCTCTTACTCATCTGTTCTTTTCAATATATATTTTATTGCCATTCTTATCTTTGTGAAGGTCCCTTTTTCACCACTCAATCCTGTGTTTATCAGAGAATTGAACGTAATTAAATTAAACTGTATTAAAACAAAACTCATTTTATGCAACTTCAGTTTCCGCTAAAGTTCTAAGCTATAACCCTGAATGTGCAAGGAGCAGATAAACAATATCCAAGAAAAAGAGCTGGAATTTTTCATCTTATTTTCACCTAGTCCTTACTAAGGAAAGTAGCAAACAATTGCCCTTTGTAAAGAAACACTGCACCCTACTACAGTACAAACCCAAATGAGCACAGCAGGAGGCTATCGTGGCTATCCACATCTGGCCCTGTTTCTTTACAAACTTCCTTTCTGTAATGATGCTCTGGTAATAAGGGGCAATCAGTCATCAAAGGTAGCTCTTGCCATGGTAGCCAGGTTGCTATTCATTCTCCATAAGTATGCAAATTAACTGGAGGGACGGGGTGCTGAGTGGTGGATCCTCTCTGATGTCACAATGCTACTGCTCAGCCAGCACCAGGTAGCAGCAAATGTGCAGTGTGTATGAGGGGAGGAGGGGAACAGGGTTTCCCAAGGCTCCTGTTTCCCCAAATTTCCTAAAGAAGACAATAACCTAACTACATAGAACACGCATTAATGATGATGCCACACACATGATAATTAGTCACTGAAATTTGATTCAAGTCTCGCATGGCTTTTTTAGAAACAAGGGTTCCAAAAAAGGAGAGACCTTGTAAAACAGAAAATGTTGATGCTCTGATGTATTTGCAGTTGTGTTAAAATTGAATACTGTGACGTTACATGTTGGGCAGCGTTTCTGTACGTGCTTGCATGCTAGGCAGCTCAGTAAGGCAGAACAAACTTGGGACTTAGCACCAGTCAGTCAGCAGGTACCCAGTGAGTTGTGCCTCTCTGTTATAGGCAGTAGCCTATGTTCTCTCCCTCTGATTTTGGTGTTCTTATGTGCTTTTGTTCTGGTATTAATAAACAAATTGACAAGATATTGCAAACTTTCATCAAGAATATTTTATGTTTTCTCTAACTTGTCTGCTTGTGTGCCACAAAACAGAAAAGCCACAGTCTAAAAAAATAAAAAAATCTGAAGCCAAAAGTCCTTTCGAAAGAAAAAAAAGAAAGTTTTCCAGCACAACATTTATTTCAGCTGGGAAATGTTGATTCCTTGTAATTGAGACATTCCTGGGAACACGTCCATCTCAATGAGATGTTGTTTGGTGGGCTTCCCACCAAAATGGAAGAGTGGAAGAGTTCAAAAGTTGTTGTAGGAGAGTCACAGCATTGCCACCCTCACTGCCGTCCTGCCTTCAGACCTGGGCTTGGAGGAAGGAGCCACCAACCATTCTGAAACTACAAGACATTCCCAAATGTGGAGGTGGCCACAGGGTCAGAAGCCCTGAGCCTGGGCACCCAGAGATGTGGCTGAAGCAGAAGCTGCCAAGGCCAAAGCCCTGATCCCAATGACAGGCTGATGCAGTGCACTTGCTTCTGCACTGCCTCTGGAGGTGCATCTGATATCCCTACGGAGAGCATCCATACAGGGAAGTCCTGTCCCAAATCCAGAAGACAAACAGCTAGGAGGCACCTACTGGGGTGCTCCTGCCTGAGGGGCTCCCAGCAGGACAGGAGATCGGATTTCATGGGGCAAGGCTAATTCAATCTAGCCAAGAAAGGCACAACAAGAACCAATGGCTGTCAGCTGAAGCCTGAGAAATTCAAATGAAATGTAAGGCACACATTTTTGACAGTGAGAGACACTAGCCACTGGAACAAATTACCTAGGGAAAGGTGGATTCTCTGTTTCCAGCTATCCTCACATCACAACTTGTTGTCATTCTGGAAGGTGCCTTTTAGTGAATTCCTACAAGCAATTGGGCTTAATATGGTGCTAAGTGTGTGAAATTTCATAGCCTGAGAAATAGAGGCCGGATTAGGCCATCAAATTGTTTCTCAACTGACACCTCTGTGAAAAACTCATTGTGGGGTGAGGAACAGACTCTGCTGTTTTACTGGGTAGCCTGCTTGCTCCCCAGAATCAATAATGACCAAGTGGGGAGATCTTGGGGTGCAACTCAAACATCGAACCGGGCTGGCCAGGGCAGACATCAGGCCTGCAAGGGAAAGGTGAGTGTGGCAGTGACTTCACAAAGGCCTTTGGCAGGAATTCAGCCTATTGGGCAAAGACGATGAGGCGGATGTGACCTCACAGAGCTCCTTGACAACAGCCAGGCAGGACAGGGATGGGGCAGGGGAAGCTCAGGAGACCCCTGTAGCCTGGTTGCAGCAAGCCTCCATCTTTGCTGTCTCTCTGTGAGGACCAAGGGATTGGTGGGGAGGAGATACTTTGTGAGTTTTTTCATTTCTGTGTTTAGATTTTGTCGAAAGAAGTCATCACCTGTGTAGAAAGTAAGACAAAATATAGGCTCTGTGTACAAGATAGAGGATTCAAACCTGGGAACCACCAGCTCTGAAAAGACTTGGGGTCATGGGGATAATCAGCTCCCCATGAGTTCCCAGTGGCCAAAGGGCAAATGTGACTCTTGGAGCCATACAAAGAGCAGAATCTCAAGTAGAAATAGAGAGGTTCCATATTTGTATACTGAGCACTGGTGCAACCACTCCTGGAAAATTGTGTCCACTTCTGGTGTCCACAGTTTGAGACAGATGCTCTCACATTGGACAGGGTTCACAGAAGAGCCACATGAATGATGAAAGGATTAGAAAACCCTCCTTGTGCTGACAGAGTACAGCAGCTCATTCAAAGAGAAGGTTAAGCGGTGAGCCTAAGGGAAGAAATATTTACTAATGAGCGCTTCACTTTAGCAGATAAAGGTTAAGAGCAGACAATGGCTGAAAGTTGAAGCCTAGACCAATTCACACTAGAGAGAAAGCGCATTTTTAACCTGAGGGTTTGGAGCCATTCACCAAGGGTTGTGCTGGATCCTCCACAACTGGCCTTTTTTTAAAAAAAATCAAGATTGTGTGATTTTCTAAACAATTTGCTTTAATTTCTGTGGGAATTATTTTCAGGGAAATTCAATGTCCGATGTCAAATAGAAAGTCAGACCAGAGTGGTTCCTTTTGGCCTTGGAATTTATGAATCTGTGACTCGCTGCGGGTGTTTGAAATTTGTCCTTTTGGGCTTCCCTCTTCCTCCTTTCCTCTTTTCTCATCTTCTCTTTCCTCTTATTCCATTTCTTCCTGCTGATCTTCTTCCTGGGATCAGGTAATGAAAGTCTGCATCATCATGGAAATGCACAAGAGGACTGAATTAAGGGTGCCCAGGGCAACACTTATTTGGACATTTGCTAACAAGAGAACGTAACATTTCGTAATCTTTTAATCGTTTTTGAAAATCTTGACTTTGTATTTCCTAATTATTTTATGGTTTATTTTATTGATGAAAGCAAACGTAAGTAATGTTAAATGAGGGTTTTTGGTTTGTTAATTTCCTATTTTTTCTTAATATATAATAGTTTTTCTTTCTATGTACTGTTTAAACAATGAAGCTCTTACTCATCTGTTGTTTTCAGTATATATTTTATTGCCATTCTTATCTTTGTGACAGTCCCTTTTCACCACTCAATGCTGTGTTTATCAGAGAATTGAAAGTAATTAAATTAAACTGTATTAAAACAAAACTCATTTTATGCAACTTCAGTTTCAGTGAAAGTTCTAAGCTATTACCCTGAATGTGCAAGGAGCAGATAAACAATATCCAACAAAAAGCTGGACTTTTTCATCTTATTTTCACCTAGTCCCTACTAAGGAAAGTAGCAAACAATTGCCCTTTGTAAAGAAACACTGCACCGTACTACAGTACAAACCCAAATGAGCACAGCAGGAGGCTATCCCGGCTATCCACATCTGGCCCTGTTTCATTACAAGCTTCCTTTCTGTAATGATGTTCTGGTAATAAGGAGGCAATCAGTTGTCAAAGGTAGCTCATGCCATGGTAGCCAGGTTGCTAGTCATTTTCCCCAAGTATAAGAACATAAGAACGGCCGTACCGGCTCAGACCAAAGGTCCATCTAGCCCAGTATCTGTCTACCGACAGTGGCCAATGCCAGGTGTTCCAGAGCCAGAAGAGTACCCTGAAGTGACCTACCACAGGACAGGCCCAACAAAGAAAATAACAGAACGCCACTAGCCGTCACCTTCAGCCCCCAACTAAAACCTCTCCAGCGCATCATCAAGGATCTACAACCTATCCTGAAGGATGATCCCTCACTCTCACAGACCTTGGGAGACAGGACAGTCCTCGCTTACAGACAGCCCCCCAACCTGAAGCAAGCACACACCACACAACAACAATAATAACCAAGGAACCTATCCTTGCAACAAAGCCAGTTGCCAACTCAGTCCACATATCTATTCAGGGGACACCATCATAGGACCTAATCACATCAGCCCCACCATCAGGGGCTCCTTCACCTGCACATCTACCAACGTGATATATGCCATCATGTGCCAGCAATGCCCCTCTGCCATATACATTGGCCAACCCAGACAGTCTCTACATAAAAGAATAAAAGGACACAAATCAGACGTCAAGAATTATCATGGTGATGGCTTTTCTGATCTCGTCTCTGGTTGGTTTATCGCAATTGATTGGGAGGTCCTCGTTGGCTGGGTCGATGTCTGGTGGATTTGGTGGTGCTGGTCTGTTCAGGAGTTCCTCAAAGTGCTCCGCCCATCTGTTCATCTGTAGTTCTATTCCTGTTATAGACTTTCCCTGCTTGTCTTTAACGGGACGTTCTGGCTTGCTGAACTTTCCAGACAGTCGCTTGGTAGTATCGTACAGCTGTTTCATGTTACCGCTGTATGCTGCCTGCTCTGCTTCTGCTGCCAGTCCATCCACATAATCTCTCTTGTCCTTCCTAATATTCCTCTTCACTGCTCTGTGGGCTTCAGCATACTCTTTTTGAGTTTTGGCCTTTGCTGCTCTAGTCCTGCTGTTGTTGACTGCTGCCTTCTTCTTCTTTCTGTCTTCTATCTTTGTCAAGGACTCTGCTGTGATCCACTCTTTCTGCTGGTGTTTCTTAATTCCAAGCACTTCCTGGCATGCTGACCTAAGTGTGTCTCTCACTTTCTGCCATCTGTTGAGTACACTGTCTTCCTCTTCCTCAGACCGATCCTGTAGTACTGAAAACTTATTCTTCAGCGTCAATCCAAAATCTTCCTTGGTCTTATGGTCCTTCAGAAGGTTGACGTTGTACTTCGCTCTTCTGTCTGACGCGTCTATCCAGTTCTTCTTCAGCTTCAGCTTCAATCTGGCCACCACTAAGTGATGGTCGGACGCCACGTCTGCTCCTCTTCTAACTCTAACGTCCTGCAAGGATCTTCTGAACTTCTTGCTAATGCAGACATGGTCGATCTGGTTTTCTGTCATGCCTGCTGGCGATACCCAGGTACTCTTGTGGATCCACTTGTGAGGAAAGATGCTGCCTCCTATGACCAGATTGTTAAGTGCACACAGATCCACAAATCTCTCTCCATTCTCACTCATCTCTCCCAGAGCATGGGTCCCCATGACTTGTTCGTATCCGGTGTTATCAGGTCCAATTTTGGCATTAAAGTCTCCCATAAGGATGGTAATGTCTTTGTCTGGGAGAGTCTCTAATATTTTCTGGAGTCTGTTGTAAAAGTAGTCTTTGTCCTCCTCTTCACTGTCATTGGTTGGAGCGTAGCACTGAACAACATTCATCTTAATCCTCTTCATTTTAGTTCTGAAGGATGCTGTGATGATCCTGGGACCATGTGCCTCCCAACCAATCAGTGCTCTCTGTGCCTGCTTGGACAACATGAAGCCTACTCCTGTGTGTGGTGTGCGTCGCTCTCTTCATGTCCTGAATACAGCAACAGCTCTCCTGTCAACAGTCGTCTCTGTCCAGCTTGCGTCCATCTTGTCTCGCTAATGCCTAGTAGGGTCAGGTTGTTGCTCCTCATCTCTGCTGCAACCTGCGCCGTCTTTCCTGACTCGTACATGGTCCTCACATTCCATGTGCCGATGGTAATCCTCCTGGCTGCAAGAAGGGTGATCGGCTTAGTGGCTTCCTCGCGGCTTTCACCACCCAGCGTCATGCATCTTCGAGTTGTAGACCCTTCTTTTTCCAGGCTAAAAGTCTCTGTTAACTCTATTGTTGGCGTTTCTGTAGCAAGCTGATTTTTACAGGGTGGAGTTGCTAGCCCCACGCCCAACCCTCCTCCTTTACCCTGACTTGGGACAGGCAAACTCTCTGGTGGAGTTTTGGAATACAAAGTGTTTGGATAAATCAGGAGAACGTGATATACTAAAGTCTAATACATTTACTTAAGTAAGAAAAAGAAACTTCATTGGCCAGATCTTTTAACTGGAAAAATTCTTGTTAAAATTTGCATACCAACAGTCGTTGGAAGCAAGGACATGAAAAGTTAACCCACTCCCCATATTGCACATGGGATCCTTCTGGCTACCTCAGATTTCTAGCCAGAGGGCTGGGGAGGGTGGGAAGCCATTGGACACAAGAGGTTGTACTGAGTGGACTCCTCAAAGTGGGTGTGCTTGTCCTGGCTTGTTGCTCCAAAGCTCTGTAATAAAGTTATTTTACTGGAAGGGTATATGTGGCATACATTGAATAATAAGACTAATGTACTGTATAGTGGCAATGTTTATGTGTTCATTGTTGGGAAAAGGTGTATGAGTGAAGAGTGGAAGTTTCCTTTGTAGGTTAAAAGAAGCCAAGAAGGGAGAAGGAAAAAGAACAGAACGAATTAACTGGGGGAAAAAAATAGCTAGTATGCTCAGTCTAAAGATAAGACATTGGCCCCATTCAAGGACACTGCTCGCAGCTAAGACTTAGCTGAAAACCAAGAAAAGGTGGGGCTTGAATGTGCCCAAGCAGCTATGAGATCTGCAAAACACTGCCAGGCATCAATGAAATGAGTTAGGTTTCTTTTCTCACAAGTAAAGAAGCGCTGCCCAAAGACCCTAGCAGCCCTGCCACTCCTTGGAACCAGGAGCCTGGATCTATGTAAAGGTCCATCAGCGAAAGACTGCTCTGGCTCCACACTGGAAAGGCCCTTTCTGAGTCCTGTTAACCACCAACACTTCCATGAAGTGCCAAGGACTACCTGCCTGGACCCATGATTCTCACTGCAAAAAGACCCCTCCACCTTGGGAGGATTCTCCTACTGATGATTGGCCTATTTCTCCTTCTAGCTTTGCTGTGCCTTCTGGACAGCAGGGAAAAAGGACAAGGTGAAGTGCTAGTAACCTCTCCCTTGTCCACTGACAGACCTACTGTGCCTTTGGATTTTTCTTCAAGAAGCAAAACCATGACAGGGTGATGTGCTGGTAACCTCTCCCCTGTAGGATGCCCTACCACGATTGTTTCGGGGAAAAAGAAGGGACACTTGCTCCACCGAAATTGCCAAAGTCCAGGAATTCCTGACTAGAAAGGACATTAAGAACTCAGCCTGGTGGAGAAACAAAGAATTATACACTAGCAGGAAGAAATTTGTGGGACCCATGCTTGGGAATGTGGTATTGATTGGATGTTGGGGTTTATTTTACAGGCTGTGCCCTGTGTTTTGGATAAATCCTTCAGCATGTATTGCCCTCCCTAATTGGATTTTAAATGACAAGTACCAAAGGCACCTTGTTGCCACTGCCCCTGCCATGTCCTCCATTACACTGTTACCCCTGTAATATATCCTGTCTGTTACAGCTCCATTTTGTTTCTTAAAGCTGTCCCCTTACTCCATTTTGTTCTTGTTCTCCTCTATGGCCGCCCCTCCCTGGCTGTTAAGTTGTTTACCAGGGCCTCTGCCCTTCTCAAAGGGAGGGCCCCTTAAGTTGTCTAACCAGAGCCATTGCCCTTCTCAAAGGGATGGCCACTTATGCTAAGTGGGACCACTGCCCTGTTCAAAGGGTTAGTCCTGGTATCACCTTGTTAAAACCTGGGCTTGGTGTAGGGTGGCCACTGTCCAGAGCTGCAAGACCTATTGTGTTTTTAGGATCCTGGGCATGAGTCATACCTCTGGGCTCAGGGCTAGTCCAAACATCCCTCTGTGGCTGCCTGCAGTTTTTTCTCTGCCTCCCTCCTCCCTGTAAGAGGGGGAGCCAATCAGAGTAACTGGCGGGAAGCTGCCAGGGTTTGCCTTTAAAAACAGACATATATTGAACTGACGTCAGAAAGGTTCTTGCATTGCTGCCTGGTCTGATCAACCATGGGTTCTGGGGGGGCTATCTCTGCTCTCGTTTTATTTTTGAGCATATCCCCGTTTTTAACCCCCCCCCCCGAAGAACAAATTGCTGCCTGAGAGATCTCCTGATTATCAAGACTGTACCGAGCCTTCTGATGTGCTTGCTGTTTCTGCCTCTGCTGCTGCCTTGGGGGATGGTAAGAATCCCTCTGTGAGACTTTCTATACTTTTATTTTATTATTTTAGCTGCTGGCTCTGTCTCCCCAGCACACAGACTCAAGCTAAACCTTGGTCTGTGTCCTAAAACCTCTCTTACAAACAACCCCCCCGCATCCTGGCTGCTGGCTCTGTCTCCCCAGCACACAGACTCAAGCTAAACCTTGGTCTGTGTTTTAAAACCTCTCTCTTAAACCCCGTGGCACTCTGCCACTGAAAATAAGTTTGTGCTGCTGCTAAGTTCTGCTCCTGTGGGCTTTGCCTTGGACTGTTTTCAGCTGTATCCACTGCTGCAGTCACCGCCCCCCCTCTTTGGAGCTGTGTCCTGGACACACACCACTCAGCCCTCTGGAACTATCCTTAGCATAAGGTGCACCCATTAAGTTAAGTTTAGCATTATACTTTGTAAGTTAGGCTTAGAGAATTGTTGCATTGTGTTTTAATTTGTGTAGTCTTGGTTAAGTTAGCTCATAGATCAGATTTTGCTGTGTTCTGTATAATTGTAATTGTCTGTCTTCCCACTGCAAACATCCCCCCCGCCCAGCTTCTCTGTGTCTTTTTACCTTGTTACACTCTCTCTGCTGCTTAAGCTTGCAGCCTGTTTGTTCTGTCTCACTAAGTTTAAATCTCTAGCATAAAACCCCATTGGTTACTTTCTTCCTCTCTGATACCCCTCACATTCTACATTTACACCACTGTGACACATTTTTACCTGAAATTGTTTGTTATTTAACACATTTTACCCATAACTGTTAGTTGGTTATATGCTGCTGTGACACACCTTTTACATAGAAATCGCTAGCTACCTGTTACATTTATACCTCAGTGTTAACTGATTACCCACTGTATTGTATCCTACTGTGTTGTACCCCACTATTGAAACCCCCTTACTGTTCACCAAAAAAGAAACCCCTCCCCAATTGTCTACCTTAACAACCCCATACCCCTCACTGCTGGGATAAGGAACAATTGAGGCCGTCACTGAAGTGAAGGAGGGAGATGATTTTCTGACAGGGAGGGACGGCACCTCTCAAAGGTGTTTGGCAGGCAGCCTCCTTCCCAGGTCTGTCCCAACAACACCCAGTTGAAAGGACCCTCCCAGCACTCCTCAGCCCGATGAAAAGGAGCGAGTGAGTGAGCGTGGGAGAGCGGCGACGGAGGGAGATGGATTGAGCGGGCGGGACCTCTGCGAAGGGGCGGGATGAGGTGTTCAGTTTTGTTGGGTCAGAAAGTTGGCAACCCCAGATCCAGGGAAACAACTCAAACACCCAATGAGTCTGGCCAGGGCAGGACATCAGCTTTGAGGGGAGGGGTGGGTGTGGCAGTGACATCACAAAGGCCTTTTGCAGGACCGCGGCCTATTGGGCTAAGGTGGTGGGGAGGGGTTGACCTCAGAGAGAGAGAGACCCAGACATCAGCCGTGCAGGACAGAGGTGCAGGGCCAGGTCTGTCTCTGAGAGCCCCGGCTCTGCTGCATAAGTCTCCTTCGGGAGGTCGCTCCTCGAGGGCTGAGAGAGAAGTCCGCTTCCAGGCTGTGACCCTGAGGAGGAAACACGGGAGCGCTCTCCTTTCCGACCATGGATTGTGCTGAAAAAAAACTTCCCTATGAGAAGGTAAGAGGCTCAGAGACGTTTGGAACCTGTTCAGTCTGATCCACCTGGCGCAGGCAGCATTCTAGGCACAGACAGCACTGGCTTCAGGTGGCAGAATTTGATTTCCTCCCTAGGTTTTGATGGTTGGAATCCCTGGGGACATTGGGGTTTGTCCTTTTGGTTTCTCTTTTCCTCTTTCCTCCCTCCTTTCCCCTCTTCTCTTGCTTCTTTTTCCCTTTTCCCAGCTTCCTCCCTCTACCGAAGAGGGATGTGTGTGGAGTGCGGCAGGGGAGGGTATTGCTCTCATTGCAGCGGTCCTCACCAAGAGGTGGGGCTGGATCTGAGTGATCCCCTGTGATGGTGACCTGGGCCGTCCTTTGGGACATCTGGTGAGACCCCTCAGCCTCCTGCCCCTCAGAGTCTCAGTGGTGATTGGCCGAGCAGGGGGCTATTGAGAGTGAGGAGACTCAGGTCCTTTTGGTCTTTTTTCAAATCAGGCAAAGAAGTCACAGCCGATCCAATGTACTGGATTAATCTTGCTGCTTCTCTCCATTAATTGTCTCTTAGCAGGTGATGATTTCCTCTAATGTTCTAGGTCTTCTAAAATACTTGCTGAATAATTCCACTGAACCACTGTTGGTCTGTAGCTCACTTGAGAGCACTTTCTTCTGATGAGTCAATGTATGAAATTCAAGATCTGAGAGAGAGTTTGAATGTCAGGAGCAGTGTTTCCTCTAATTTGCTATGTCCGTGTGCGGAATGAATTTTGCTGAGTGCACCAATACGGAGGTGAGGTGTGACACCTCACCTGTCTATTGGTGCTCATTCAAACTTCATTCTGCAGATGGATCGTGTGTGGCGGGGTGAGGCTGAAGGCTTAGGAGAGTGGAGGGGTCTGAGGTAGAGCAGAGGGTGGGGTGAAAGGGCTCTGTCTGGGGGAGCAGTGTGTGGGGTGGGGTTGGGGATGAGAGGCTGAGAGCTGGAGTAAAGGGTTGGGGTGCAGGGGTGTGAGGGCTCCGGCTAGGGATGCGGGCTCTGGGTTGGGGCTGGGAATGAGGGGTTTGGGAAGTTATGCTTCAGTTTTCCCCTTCTAAACTTAAGTCCTGTCTAACCTACAGGACGCTATGGGAATAAGACACCATGCTTTGTGGTGACATGACAAGAGCAGAGGGTGTGAGAACTACAGCAACAGAGATGGGAGGGGCTTAGAGTCAGATTGTTTCAAATGCTGCATCCGTCGACTGACATTTAACAGCAACGCTTAGCTAACACAAAGGAGAAAGGAATTCTCTGCTAAAGATTCAACCTGCCCCTTTGGACAACTCCACCCCTTCCCTGACTGGAGTGTGCTCACAACACCCCCCCCCCTCCAACACACACACACACACAAGCCCACAGCTGGGCACCCAGCACAAAGCAAGGGAGGGGGTTGCTTGGCTTACACTGGGCTACAATTTTTCAGAGGTCGTCTGCTTCAGAGATCAAATGTGCTATTTAGAATGTATTTTGATGTGCTCAATTCAAATATGACAAAACAACTGATTGGCTTCTGTTTCTAAGATATTTAAGTTTTACATTTTATGTCTATGTATATTGTGTAGATATCAGAGTTTTAATCATCAATTTTAAACCTAGGTCTGTTTTTGTGTTTATGGTCGCTTTACATGATAGTATTTCACCTCTCCTGTTTATGTAACAATTTAAAAATCAGCAAAAGGGTTATCTAGCTAAAATGTATTATGAAACAAAAGGCAAATACTATTCTGTACATAGTTTAGTCCTATTCAGTCTCTACTCGGCACTTCTTGGCTTGTCTCTTGTATTCATTAAATGGAGCATCTCCTGTCACTGTCCAGCAATAGTCTGCCAGCATTGATGGGCTCCAATTGACCTGATAGCGGTTCTCCATTGTTGCAATGTCCTGGTGAAATCGCTCACGTGCTCGTCACTCACTGCTCCAGTTCGGTGGAAAAAATCTAGATGAGAGTGCAAAAATGTCTCTTTAGTGACATGTTGCAACCAAGGCTTTTGTAAGCCTTGAGGAGGTTTTCCACCAACAACCTGTAGTTGTCTGCCTTGTTGTTTCCGAGAAAATGTATTGCCACTAAGTGGAAGGCTTTTCATGCCGTCTTTTCCTTGCCACGCAGTGCATGGTCAAATGCATCATCTCGAAGTTCATGAATCTGAGGACCAACAAAGTCACCTTCCTTTATCTTAGCTTCATTTAACCTTGGGAATTTTCCACGGAGGTACTTGAAAGCTGCTTGTGTTTTGTCAATGGCTTTGACAAAGTTCTTCATCAGCCCCAGCTTTATGTGTAAGGGTGTTAACAAAATCTTCCTTGATTCAACAAGTGGTGCATGCTGAACACTGTTCCTCCCAGGCTCCAATGACTGTCGGAGTGGCCAACCTTTCTTGATGTAGTGGGAATCTGTTGCACGACTATCCCATTCGCAGAGAAAACAGCAGTACTTTGTGTATCCAGTCTGCAGACCAAGCAAGAGAGCAAGAACCTTCAAATCGCCACAAAGCTGCTTTATGCACCTCAAAAGTTGTTTCATGTTGTCCTAGGTTTCCTTCATATGGACTGCATGACCAAGTGGAATTGATGGCAAAACATTGCCATTCTACAATAAAACAGCTTTAAGGCTCGTCTTCGATGAATCAATGAACAGTCTCCACTCATGTGCATTGTGAATGATGTTGAGGGCTGCCATCACACCATCAATGTTGTTACACGATACAAGATGGCCTTCCGTGAAGAAGATGGGACTAGATCCTTTTGACGGTCACGGAGCATGGAAACCCTAACATCACCTGCCAGGAGAGTCCACTGCTGTAGTGTGGAGCCCAACAGCTCTGCTTTACTCTTGGGTAGTTCCGAATCCCTGACAAGGTCATTCCCTTCACCTTGTGTTTTGAGGTGTGGTTCAGAGGAGAAGGATGGGAGAAAATGTGGGTCCTGTGACATTGATGGTTCAGGACCAGAAGTTTCGTCCTCTTCCTCTTCCTCGTCTGACTCAAGTGAGAATGATTCTGGTGCATCAGGAAGTGTCAGTCCTTCTCCGTGGGGTACTGGGCATAGAGCTGATGGAATGTTTGGATAATGCAGCGTTCACGTTTTCTTCTTTGTCACTCCTTTCCCAACTGGAGGCACCATGTAGAAGTAACATTTGCTGGTATGATCTGTTGGCTCTCTCCACATCATTGGCACTGCAAAAGGCATAGATTTCCTTTTCCTGTTCAACCACTGGCGAAGATTTGTTGCACAAGTGTTGCAGCATAAGTGTGGGGCCCACCTCTTGTCCTGATCTCCAATTTTGCAGCCAAAAGAAAAGTGATAGGCTTTCTTAACCATAGTGGTTCTACTGCACTTTTGTGATGCAAAAGTCACTTCACCACAAACATAGCAGAAGTTATCTGCACTGTTCACACAAGTACGAGGCATCTCTGCTCACTTTGGCTAAAAAGAAAAGGGTCCCTTTGCAAAATCAAACACTGACAAATAAGACAGCACGACACTGTATGATTTCTAGAGCTGATAAAGGGCAATTGGTTCAGCTTCATTATGATTGCATCATCCATGACTTCTAGGAATAACATGATGCAATTCATATCATGTATGATGCAATACCAGCATCAGATTGTATCCTTCATTGTTTTGCCTAAAAAGCAAGTACTGTCCAAACCCATTCATAGATTTATTCATAGGTCCAGTCAAAGATGGATTTCAGTCATTACTGGTTTAAACTGAGGTCCCGTCCCTTTATAACTCACTTCTCCTCCGCCATTCCCAAGTCAAGGGTCATAAATACTGACCCAATAGCATATCTTGAAAACTAGAGCCAATCAAGAATTTTAAGAATCATTTTCGTTCTCAGTGACCCAGAATTAGTAAAGTTGGACTCCATTTATTTCAGAAGCATTTTGGCTGTAGAGCAGTGTAACAAGCCTCTCCTAGCTGCCTCCTGGTGGGGGGAGGCTGGGGAGCTATGGGGACCTGTTTGAGAGGGTCACTAGTAGCAGCATAGCACAGGAGGTGTCCTATCGGGTTGAGTCATTGCAGATGATGATGTAGTGCAGCAGACCCCCGTTTTGCCAACCTTGCATTAGGCAGCTTTCCATGTTAAGCGAACTCCCAGTGCCCACAGGTGCCGCAGCCGGCGATTTGTCCTGTGGCCACTAGGTGGCGCTGCAGCCTCGCACTTTCCCGTTCCCCCGCGTATGGGAAGGTTTGATAAGGTGAGCTGGCTCCACCCGGCCCCGGGGAGATGCCATCAGTGGGGTCTGCTGTGTAAGGGCTGAAAGTCAATTTTACTGGCATTTTATGATCTTTCAATCATGAAGGGGAGCAACTGCTTACCCTGACTGAAGCATCTTATCTCGTTTCCAAATTGAAGTGTCTCCTCTTTGTGTGCGAAGAGACAGTTTAAGGGGACGCCACAAACGGGAGATGCTTTTGGTTTGGAAAACGAAATATTTTTGCAAAGATTTTTCATCCAAATTGATTCATGATTCCACAAATCAACCTTGATTAATGTTCCTGGTATTTTCTAACAGAAAACTGTGTCGATGAAAATTGCACGCACATCCCTTCAATTGCTGGCCTCTGTCCCTCCCCCGGGGGTCTTGGTGTCTGCTGATGACAGCAAGAGTGAGAGCTGTTGGCTTTTCTCTCTAGCTGTGCCATCACTTTGCTGTGTGAGCTGGGATTGGTCATTTCCTCTCTCTGTACCTCAGCATCCCAATCTGTGTAATGGGAAATGAGACACGTCTGTAATGCCTGGCAGGAGCAAGGCTGGGCGAGAGAATGGACATTAAAGCACTTTGGGGAGGAGAAAGGGTTGTTTCATGCTGTTGTGTGCCAAGGCATTGTGACATTTGTTAAAATGTCTCGTGTAGAGAAAGAAGAAATGGTTGGGGACAAAGCTTGCAGGAGGATATGAATCAGAGAGGCCAGGGTATGTGTCTGGGGTCTCACCAGTGCTTCCCACCCCTTGCTGTCCTGTGGCAGGTGTAGCCCCTGACCCATGGCTCTCCCTTGCGGTATAGGCTCTGCACAAGGTCTTGGCCAACCTCTCGGGTGCCATGCTGGGGAGCTGCTGCAGAATCCCCACATATAGACAGGCCCCAATACCTCTTGGTGGTGAGCCCAATGTGCGGGGGGCGGGGGCAGGAGAAGGGAATTTGATCTTAATGCTGGGGAGACCTGGAACGGAGTGACTGGAAGATCCATTTTCCAGCCTGTCCGCCTAGCTGGGATCCCACTGGGCCATCCAGAAGGTTGAAAAAGCTACTAGAGGAAGCAGTTCTAGAGTTGATTTTAACAAATAGGAGGAACTCATTGAGAATTTGAAAGTAGAAGGCCGCTTGGGTGAAAGTGATCATGAAATCCTAGAGTTTGCAATTCTAAGGAAGGGTAGAAGGGAGTACAGCAAACTAGAGACAATGGATTTCAGGAAGGTGGATTTTGGTAGCTCAGAGAGCTGATAGGTCCAGTCCCATGGGACTCAAGACTGAGGGAAAACAACTGAGGAGAGTTGGCACTTTTTCAAAGGGACACTATTAAGGGCCCAAAAGCAAGCTATTCTGCTGGGTAGGAAAGATAAAAAATGTGGCAAAAGACCAGCTTGGCTTAACCGCGAGATCTTGCATGATCTAAAAAATAAAAAGGAGTCATATAAAAAATGGAAACTAGGACAGAGTACAAAGGATGAATATAGGCAAACAACACAGGAATGCAGGGGCAAGATTAGAAAGGCAAAGGCACAATATGAGCTCAAACTAGCTATGGGAATAAAGGGAAACAAGAAGACTTTTTATCAGTACATTAGAAGCAAGAGGAAGACCAAGGACAGGGTAGGCCCACTGCTCAGTGAGGAGGGAGAAACAATAAGAGGAAAGTTGGAATTGGCAGAGATGCTTAATGACTTCTTTGTTTCGGTCTTCACCGAGAAGTCTGAAGGAATACCTAAGAGAGTGAATGCTAATGGGAAAGGGCAGGCTTAGAAGATCAAATAAAAAGAAGTTAAAAATCACTTAGAAAAGTTAGATGCCTGCAAGTCACCAGGGCCTGCTGAAATGCCTCCTAGAATACTCAAGGAGCTGATAGAGGAGGTATGTGAGCCTCTAGCTATTCTCTTTGGAAAATCATGGGAGACAGGAGAGATTCCAGAAGACTGGAAAAGGCAAACATAGTGCCCATCTCTAAAAGGAAATAAAAACAAGCCAGGAAAGTACAGATCAGTTAGTTTAACTTCTGTGCCAGGGAAGAGAATGGAGCAAGTAATTAAGGAAATCATCTGCAAACACTTGGAAGGTGGTAAGGTGATAGGAATAGCCAGCATGGATTTGTAAAGAACAAATCATGTCAGAGCAATCTGAGAGATTTCTTTGATAGGATAACGAGTCTTGTGGATAAGGGAGAAGCGAAGGATGTGGTATACCTAGAGTTTAGTGAGGCATTTGATACGGTCTCGCATGATATTCTTATCAGTGAACTAGGCAAATACAATTTAGATGGGGCTACTCTAAGGTGGGTGCATAAGTGGCTGGATAACCGTACTCAGAGAGTAGTTATGAATGGTTTCCAATCCTGCTGGAAAGGTAGACCAAGTGTGGTTCCACAGGGGTCTGTTTTGGGACTGGCTCTGTTCAATATCTTCATCAACGACTTAGATATTGGCCTAGAAAGTACGCTTATGAAGTTTGCAGATGATAACAAACTGGGAGGGATTGCAACTGCTTTGGATGATAGCGTCATAATTCAAAATGATCTGGACAAACTGGAGAAGCGGTCTGAAGTTAACAGAATGCAGTTTAATAAAGACAAATGCAAAGTGCTCCATTTAGGAAGGAACAATCAGTTTCACACCTACAGAATGGGAAGAGACTGTCTAGGAAGGAGTACGGCAGAAAGGGATCTAGGGGTTATAGTGGAAACAAGCTAAATGTGAGTGAACAGTGTGATGCTGTTGCAAAAAAGCAAACGTGATTCTGGGATGCATTAACAGATGTGTTGTGAGCAAGACACGAGAAGTCATTCTTCCGCCCTACTCTGGGCTGGTTAGGCCCCAAGTGGAGTATTGTGTCCAGTTGTGGGCACCGCATTTCAAGAAAGATATGGAGAAATTGGAGAGGATCCAGAGAAGAGCAACAAGAATGATTAAAGGTCTAGAGAACATGACCTATGAAGGAAGGCTGCAAGAATTGGGTTTGTTTACTTTGGAAAAGAGAAGATTGAGAGGGACATGATAGCAGTTTTCAGGTATCTTAAAGGGTGTCCTAAGGAGGAGAGAAAACTTGTTCACCGTAGCCTCTAAGGAAAGAACAAGAAGCAATAGGCTTAAACTGCTGCAAGGGAGGTTTAGGTTGGACATTAGGAAAAAGTTCCTAACTGTCAGGGTGATGAAACAGTGGAATAATTGGCCTAGGGAGGTTGTGGAATCTCCACCTCAGGCGATATTTAAGAATAGGTTAGATAAATGTCTATGCAGGATGGTCTAGACAGTATTTTGTCCTGCCATGAGGGCAGGGGACTGGACTCGATGACCTCTCGAGGTCCCTTCCAGTCGTAGAATCTGTGAATCTATGAGGTGCTAAGCAATAGCCAGCATGGATTTATCAAGAACAAATCGTGTCAAACCAGCCCTTGATAGCTACTTTAAGGTGGGTGCATAACTGGTTGGAAAACTGTTCTCCGAGAGTAGTTATCAGGGTTCGCAGTCAGGCTGGAAGGGCATAATGAGTGGGGTGTCACAGGGCTCAGTTCTGGGTCCAGTTTTGTTCAATATCTTCCTCAGTGATTTAGATCGTGGCCTAGTTTGCAGATGACATGAAGTGGGAGGGTTGCCAGTGCTTTGGAGTATAGGATGAACTCTCAAACTGATCTGGACAAACTGGAGAAATGGTCTGAGGTAAATAGGATGAAATTCAATAAGAAGAAATGCAAAGTGTTCCACGTAGGAAGGAACAATGAGTTGCACACATACAGAATGGGAAATAACTGCCTAGGAAGGAGCACTGCGGAAAAGTATCCAAGGATCCTAGTGGACCACAAACTAAATAAGAGTCAACAGTGTAATGCTGTTGCAAAAAAGCCAATATCATTCTGGGATGTATTGGTAGGAGTGTTGAAATCAAGACACGAGAAGTCATTCTTCCACTCTACTCCGTCCTGATTAGGCCTCAACTGGATTCTTGTGTACAGTTCTGGGCATCACATTTTTGGAAAGATGTGGACAAATTGGAGAAAGTCAGAGAAGAGCAACAAGAATGATGAAAGTCTAGTAACATGACCTATGAGGGAAGATTGAAAGAATTGGATTTGTTAAGTCTGGAGAAGAGAAGACTGAGAGGGGACATTACAGTTTTCAAGTACCTAAAAGGTTATTACAAGGAGGCGGGAGAAAAAATATTCTCCTTAACCTCTCATGATAGGACAAGAATCAAGAGGCTTAAATTACAGCAAGGGAGGTTTAGGTTAGACATTAGGAAAAACTTGCTAAGAGTCAGGGTGGTTAAGCCGTGGAATAAATTGCCTAGGGAGGTTGTTGAATCTCCATCCTTGGAGATTTTTAAGAGCAGGTTAGACAAAGCCCTGTCAGAGATGATCTATATAATACTTAGTCTGGCCTTGAGTGCAGGCGACTGGACTCGATGACCTCTTGGGGTCCTTCCAGTCCTATGATTCTATGATCCAAAGGTCTTTACTTGCCTTAATGTCTACAAATCTCTGCAAAACTAAGTATGGGCCATTGAGCAGCCTCTGATGTTTTCATGTGTCACCTGCTTCGTGTCCAGAAGTAACACTGAGTGAGTGGGGGTGTGGGTGTGACACAGCAGGAGCAGCTCAAAGATGCAAAGGGGCTGTCCAGGGCGGTGACATCACACTAGCCTTTTACAGGAGCTGGGCTGATTGGTCAAAGGAGGTTGGGAAGCGGTGACCTCACAGAGAGTCTCTGAGCAGGGGCAGGTAAAGAGGCTGCAGGGTGGGGGAAATGGCTTTGCTGCAGGGAGTCTCCTTCTCAAGGTCTCCCCTTGAGGAGTGAGAGAGAATACAGGGTCACGCCTGTGAGCGCGAGGAGGAGCCTCCTTGGGGTTTCCCCCTTTCCCCCTGCTAATTGAGTGAGAAGACAGACGTCCCTGTGGAGCAGAGAAGAGCCTCAGAGAGGTTTCATGTTGTTGTTTCATGTTGTCATAGGTTTCCTTCATATGGACTGCATGACCAAGTGGAATTGATGGCAAAACATTGCCATTATGCAGTAAAACATCTTTAAGACTCGTCTTCGATGAATCAACGAACAGTCTCCACTCATGTGGACTGTGAACGATGTTGAGGGCTGCCATCACACCATGGATGTTGTTGCAGGCTACAAGATGGCCTTCCATGAAGAAGAATGGGACAAGATCCTTTTGACGGTCCCGGAGCAGGCTACATGAGGAAATCAGTCCTTTCGTTGGACTTGCTGGTAGAAGAGCCCAGTGATGGTGCAGCTCCCCGAGCGTCAGTGACAAACACAGCGCTCCAGCAACTGAGCTCTAGGGCTCGCTGCTGAAAGAAAAGCTTCAGGAGTGACAAAAGGCAAAGGGAGGTGCTGATCTTTAGCCAAGGGCAGGGAGCCCCATCCTCCAACATAGAGCATTTCCCTCGTTGTCTGTCTGTGCTGGGGCAGGAGAAATAACACGGCCTCCTGCTTTTGCTATTGCAGAGAGTCGGTTCTGACGGTCTCCTCAAACCCAGGGTGCGAAACAGGCCTCAGAGTTGACTGGGTGTAAACAAGAACTACGCAGATAGACTGAGCCAGCTGGGAATTCAGATGTGCCCCTTTCCTGGAGAGATGGACTGAGCTGTGAGGGGACTGGAAGCGGAGCTCCCAATGTTTAACTTGCACTCGTTCAGCATCTTTCCTGCGAGTGCCGTCACTGTAGGTTAAATCCTCCAGCCCAGGACTCCCCACCAGCTGTGGGCCTGACAAGCTTTCCTGGGATTGGATTCTGTAGAACAGGGTGCAGGGAACCAGCAGGTGCATCTGACTCCTTGGTGAGGTTTTGCATGCAAGATGTGTGTGTGAGTCTTTGTGTGTCGGAAGCAGTGAGTGTGGAACTCTCAGTGAACCGACAGAGGGCGACGGTGGTCAGAGAGAGACAAAGGAAGAATAAAGAGGCACCGATGGGCATAACGATGATGATTGTGTTGTGTTTCATTCCTTAGATGTGGTGCCACCGCCCGTCCCTTTAGCCTTGTAGTTTACCAAGAGTGAAACTAAATATCTGTTGAGATACAAGGGAGTGTGTGTCCATTCCTGCTAGCTGCACAGGGGTTTGATGTTGCTGCTTTCAATCCTCCGGCTCTGCCGGGATAAGGAACAATTGAGACCTTCACTGAAGTGAAGGAGGAGATGATTTTCTGACAGGGAGGGACGGCACCTCTCAAAGGTGTTTGGCAGGTAGCCTCCTTCCCAGGTCTGTCCCGACAACACCCAGTTGAAAAGGGACTCTCCCCAGCCCTCCTCAGCCCGGTGAAAACGAGCGACTGAGTGAGCGTGGGGGAGAGCAAGTGATGGAGGGAGATCATAGAATCATAGAACCTCAGGGTTGGAAGGGACCTCAGGAGGTATCTAGTCCAACCCCCTGCTCAAAGCAGGACCAACCCCAACTAAATCATCCCAGTCAGGGCTTTGTCAAGCCAGACCTTAAAAACCTCTAAGGAAGGAGATTCCACCACCTCCCTAGGGAACCCATTCCAGTTCTTCACCACCCTCCTAGTGAAAAAGTTTTTCCTAATGTCCAACCTAAACCTCCCGCTCTGCAAGTGAGCGAGCCAGGACCTCGCTGAAGGGGCGGGATGAGGGTGTTCAGTTTTGTGGGGTCAGAGGCTAGGACTCTTCAGCTTGGAAAAGAGGAGACTAAGGGGGGATATGACAGAGGTATATAAAGTCATGAGTGACATTGAGAAAGTGGATAAGGAAAAGTTATTTACTTATTCCCATAATACAAGAACTAGAGGTCACCAAATGAAATTAATAGGCAGCAGGTTTAAAACAAATAAAAGGAAGTTCTTCTTCATGCATGTGGTATTTGCTTTCTTTGTCCCAAGGACACTCTATCCAGCACACGACATAGAAAAACCTTAGAGTTCTGTCCATAGGCAGGTCCCTGCACACCTTGCTGAGCCACAAGGCATATCTGCCTTCTCTCAATGGGTCAATTGTATAGCTGATGGTCCTTAATGGGCCATCAAGCAGGCTAGGCAGAGCTGACACCAATTTGTCTGGCTGGGGTGTTCCCCAGAAGCATAGCACAAGTTGGAAATACAGGCAGCATAGAGCCAATATTCATAATGTCAACTACAAAAATGATACTAATCTAGAGATAGCATAATTATAATCAGCCAATCATCACCTCTCCATAGACCCTTTATGTGACCACCTTTATACAATATTGGCTGCAAATATAGAACAGTGTTGGCAACGGTGATCTATACAGTTACAGATTATGTCAAGAACGTCACAGGAGGTGACAGGGTATCAGTGACACTGATACTGGAATACTGCCTCCAGTTTTGGTGTCCTCATTTGAAAAAGATGGTGTGAAATTGGAGTTGAGGCAGCAAAGAGCCACCAAATGTTCCGAGGGCTGGAGAAAAATGCCTTCTAGTGAGCTATTGAAAGAGCTCAACCTGTTTAGCTTCTCAAAAGAAGATTGAAAGGTGACTTCATTGAAACGTTGAAGTGCCTTAATGGAGAGAAAAGATTGGCTATTAAAGGGCTCTTTAATGTAGCAGAGAAAGGCATTAAAAAACCCAATGGCTGGAAGGTGAAAAGAGAGAAATTCATATTACAATTAAGGCACAAATATTCAACAGTGAGGATCATTCACCACAGGAACAAGCTACCAAGGAAATTGGTGCATTCTCCATCTCGTGACGTCATTTCATGAAGACTAGATGCCTTTCTGGAATGTGTTTACCCCCAAAGTAGCTCTTGTGTCATACAGGAGGCCTGTGATATGCAGGGGTCAGATTAGATGCTCTAATGGTCTCTTCTGGCCATAAAGTCAACTAATTTCTGAAAAACTAAGTGTAGCATTGGAAGCAGCGTCTGATGTTTTACTGTCTAGCTGGCTTGCTTCCTAGAACGAATGCTCCTTGAGTGGGGTGATCCACAGGGAGTAGCTCAAACCTCCAAAGTGCCTGGCCAGGGGCAGGACATTAGCACAGCAAGGGAGGGGTGTGGCAGTGACATCACAAAGGCCTTTTGCAGGACCTCAGACTATTGGTCAAAGGTGGTGGGGAGGTGGTGACCTCACAGAGAGATGCTGACATCAGCCAAGCAGGACAGGGGCGAGGGGCCAGGGAAACCTCAGAGACCCTGTGGCTTTGCTTCAGCAAGTCTCCCTCTCCAGGTCTCTCTTTGAGGACTGGGGGAGTATTGGGGTTCACGCACCTGAGCACCAGGAGGAACCTCTTTTGAGTTTTCTCCTTCCTTTTAGTGATTATACTAGAAAACAGATGTCCCTGTTTAGAGGGTTAGAGCCTCCTTGAGGTTTGAAACTGTTCGGTCTGATCATTCTGGTGACAGTTGAATTCATGGAAAACATGATCTTAAGGATGCAGAATTTTATTCCACACCTGGGATTTTGTCCCTTAGAATCACTGGGGACATTAGGGTTTGTCCTTTTAGTTTCAACTTTTCCTCCATCCATCCCTTCCTCCTTTCTCTTCCTCTCTTGCTTCTTTTGTCCTTTCTCCTGTTCCCCTCCCAACACCAGGAGGTGTGTGTGTGTGTGTGTGTGTGTGTGTGTGTTGCGGGGGAGTGCTCGGCAGCTCTCACTGTGGGAGGTCCACCCAAAACTGTGGAGCTGCAGTAGTGCTGGGGCAGTGATTCCCGCCAGTGACCTGGGCCATCCTTTTAGCTCTCTGGTGAGACCCCTCAGCCTCCCCTCCTCAGTCTCTACCCTGATTGCCTGAACAGGGGGTTATTGACAGGGAGGAGACTCAGGTCCTTGTTGTTCTCTTTTAAGACCAAGTAAATAAGTCATAACCAGTTATATGTTTGACAAATTTTGCTGCTTCTCTGCATTAGTGGTCTCTGAGCAGTTCATGATTCTCTCTAACATTTCAGTTCTCCTCAAATACTGGCTGAATAATTACTGTGCACACTTGTTGGACTGGAGCTCATCTAAGAGCACTTTATTGATGTCATTCAATTCATGACATTCAAGATCCGATGGTTAATTTGAAAATCAGGGCTCTGGGGGTCCTATTCCCAATTCAGCCATTGACTGGCTTTGTGACCTAAGACAAGTCTGTGGAAGCAAGGAAAGAATTAATAAGGATTTGAAGGGGATTTTAATGCATGTTAGTCAGTTAGCAAGAGTCAGGCCATACTGTGACCCTTATGACGTGAGATTTGTAGAAGCAAGATAATGTAAGACAGAGTGAACTGTGTGAAAGTATTACGACCTTGCAATGTGCAGTCTTGCTTTTTCTAGTATGATAGTAGAAAAGCTTATGTATAAACAAAATGTATTTGTTGCTTTTTACTGTCTCCATGATTGTCTAAGCTTGTCTGTAACAAAGGTATAAAGGCTTGATGTAATTGTTTACCAGTTGAGAGACCTGTCCAGGACCCTGTGTCCTATGGCACTCTCTCCCTCCATTGTAATTACTGGAGAAATAATATAGTATTTGATTTTGCTGCATCCAAACAAAAAGCGATAACTGAGTTTTTCTTCGACAATTCAATTCTCCTTTCTCAGCCTGAGCGTCTCCCTTTTTCAAGTAGGGATAATAATGATCCACTCCTACCTACCTCAACACACTCACTCTTCCCCAACACACACACACACACTGTCTCTCCACACACACAAACAGTCTCCACACTGCAGCTGAAAAGCAGCTGGCAATCTAGTAGGATGACCCTGGAACAACGGGATAGAGAAACCTGCATCACTGAAAGTGCAGCCACAAAGACACCACACACCAGCTTCCCCTAGCTGGCAAGAATCAAACCTCCACAGAAAGATCCCTATGGTATCGTAGGCCAGCTTCCTAAGGCCTCAGCCTCAACCACTTAACACAGGGGCCTTTCTACACTCTGGTTCTGTTCTAACGGAAGGATCATTTCCAATTGTTCGCTCAGACCAGCTTGCCCAGCACCCTCACTGCTGTGCATCTCTGTATGTGTGGCCATGGCTGAACAGCGAGAATCCCTGCCCATTTCCCTTCTGGCTGGAGCATGCTCAGACTGAGTTTGTGGTTAATGATGTTGCTGTAGATTGTTGGCTTCCTGCCTTGGCAATTCAGACAGTTCCTTTTCCCAACATATCTCCAGCACATCAGTCCCTGCCTGGGTCTCCTGGGCAGTGGAAAATATAAGAACATAAGAAAGGCCGTGCAGGTCAGACCAAAGGTCCATCTAGCCCAGTATCTGTCTACCGACAGTGGCCAATGCCAGGTGCCCAAGAGGGAGTGAACCTAACAGGCAATGATCAAGTGATCTTCCTCTTGCCATCCATCTCCATCCTCTGACAAACAGAGGCTAGGGACACCATTCTTACCCATCCTCGCTAATAGCCATTTTTGGACTTAGCCACCATGAATTTATCCAGTTCCCTTTTAAACATTGTTATAGTCCTAGCCTTCACAACCTCCTCAGGCAAGGAGTTCCACAAGTTGACTGTGCGCTGCATGAAGAAGAACTTCCTTTTATTTGTTTTAAACCTACTAATTTCATTTGGTGAACCCTAGTTCTTGTATTATGGGAACAAGTAAATAACTTTTCCTTATCCACTTTCTCAACATCACTCATGATTTTATAGACCTCTATCATATCCCACCTTAGTCTCCTCTTTTCCACCTAGAGGAGAAGGTGCCATTGTTAGTGGGCTTTCCCTTCCCCTGCCCACTTCCCTGGTTCTTGTCACGCAGGCAGCAAAAGACCAGAAGTCGGAAGCACAGGCAAAGTGAAGTTTACTGGGGTTAATTTCCAAGCAAGCAGATTCCGAAGCCCTTCACACCAGTCAGGCTTATCTCTATACAGTGATAGAGTCTGTTCCACATTGTTCCTTCCCAGCTCTGACACTGCAGAGCGTTTACCCCACATCCCTACAGACAATTCTTCCCTGGGTGCTGGCTGGTGAGTCTTGCCCACATGCTCAGGGTTTAGCTGATCACCACATTTGGGGTCAGGAAGGAATTTTCCTCCAGGGCAGATTGGCAGAGACCCTGGGGGGTTTTCACCTTCCTCTGCAGCGTGGGGCACGGGTCACTTGCTCGAGGATTTTCTGCACCCTGAAGTCTTTAAACGTCGAGTTGAGGACTTCAGTAGCTCAGACATAGGTCAGGGGTTTGTTACAGGAGTGGGTGGGTGACAGTTTGTGGCCTGCGTTGTATAGGAGGTCAGACTAGACGATTATAATGGTCCCTTCTGACCTTAAAGTCTATGAGTCTATGAACTCTGACACTGCAGAGTGTTCACCCCACGTCCCACTTCCCAGCTCTGACACCACAGAGCCTTGCCTGTGTCCCTGTTCCCCGTTCCCTAGTCCCATCCCCCCCGTTAGCACCCCCGTCCCCCAGCCCGAGCTGACAGAGTGGAGCAGGCTGGGGCCAGGTCACTTCACTTCCCGCCGCCCGGGAATTGCAGGGCAGGCCCGACCCCACACTCACAGGGCGGCGGGAAGTGGAGTGATCCGGCCCCAGCCCGCTGCACTCTGCTCCCAGCCTTGGAACTTGGGGGGTGGGGTGGGGAAACACCCCCCAACAATCACCAGCGGTGCAGCTGGGAGCTGGTGGAGCAGAGCGGGCTGGGGCCAGGTCGTTCCACTTCCCACCGCCCGGTGAGTGCAGGGTGCACCTGATCCCTCCTGCAGTCTACCGGGATGTAGCTCAGGGGAAGGGGCGGAGTGGAGGGGGGGAGATGGGATGGAGCAGGGGTGGGAAGAGGCAGGGTAGGGGCTTTGGGGAAGAGGCGGAGCAGGGGCAGCTTTCCTGGCTGGCTCAGCCAGCCGGGGGATCGGGCTGGCCGCTGGAGGAGTACGGAGCTGCATAGGGCACCAGGAAAAATGGGGCAATTTGGTGCCTCCACATCCCTTCACCAGGCAGTGTCCCTGTTGTGTGGGCTGTCTTCATAGGTCCTTTCTCGATCTTTCTCACCCTCTTGTCTTGAGTCTCCTGTGTCTCTCTTTTCAAGCACAGACTAACTCTGGTTGTTCAGAGGAGGGGAGGACCATGCCTATGCATGGCCAGCAGACAGTGACAAAGACCCCTGGCCAGCCTGCTCCCTGCCATGCCAAACCCCCACTGAAGGCCACCCACAGATCAGCATGCGCAGCGGCTGCTGATGGTCTGTGGCCAACATCAGAAGACGGTAGGGAAGCAGGGCCAGCCACCCCCGGTGGGGCCTCTAACCGTTCCCACTCTCCGTGCTCACTTTAGCAGTGGGGCAGGAGATTTTATCCAAAGAGGCTTTTCCCCAGCTGGTGAGAAGCAGAGAAACACCCAAGCTCCCACGGTGCTATTTAGCAAACCCCCTCAAGCACAGGGACAGATGCACATTTGGAAGAGGGAAACTGCTCTACATGCTAGCCTGGGCAGATGCCCATTTTCTTTGGCAAGTCAGGAAGCACCTGGGACTCATGCCCCAGCCTTTGTGACGCCCACCCCCCAACTCCTTCCCGGGGCTCTTGCTTAAGCCAGAGCATTGGCCTGAGTGGCCAAGAAGAGGTTCCAGCCCTGAAGGGAGCAGGACTTTCAGCATGAAGGTAAAACTGCACAAGCACAATGGGACTTGACCCCTCAATCACCTGATCCAAAGTCAGCTACTTTATCCATTAGGCCACATGGTCACATAAGAAAACTCTCTCCAAGTACTTCTTTGGAGAAGACAGACACTATGTTTCTCAGACTAAGATCATCTACTGAGGGGGCTGAGACTCTCTGAGCACAAGAAGTTGAGATCCCAAAGACATATGAGACTTAATTCTATGGGGTCAGGTGCAGGACTTTGGCAGGGAGGCTTAGGTAAGGGGGACTGGGGTGCAGCGGATGGACCGGCTGTCTAGGTGCGGAGATTTAGTCGCACTGAAGCACAGGAGGGAGGAGGAGGAGGAGGAATCCTGCTGATGGTCAGTGGCTGTGCAGAAAAAAGGGTGTTGATTTCCCCCATCCTAAATGGGCTGGTTGGCTTGACCCTTCTCCCCTCTGCGGAGCGTGGGGGGGACTGTAGCTCGCCGCTCGTGGGGCAGGAGGGCACAGGTGCAGGGCACTGGGCTCCGATGCCCCTGGACGGCAGCTCCGGTGGGGTCGGGCAGGGCAGCGTCTGTGGTTTACATTCTGCATTGCCTGGTGCTGAGCCATTGCACAATCCCCAGTCACGCCGCACAGCACACCTCAAGAGGCGGTGGGGGGCCAAGCAGATGATCCAGCACGAGGGGGGAGAGGAAATGTGGCTGGGGGGAGGAAAGGTCTTGGGCTGCACTGGGGGAGTGCAGAGCATGGGTAACCCCAGAAACCTGCAGCAAAGGGATGGACAGGTGGGCTGGGTGGATAGTCGAGGCAGTGAGCCTAAAAGGAGTGGGGTCTAATGGTCAGAGCAGGGTGGGGTTGTGTTCTATCCCTAGCTCTGGGAGCTGAGTGGGGTCTAGAGGTGAGAGCGGGGGACTGGGAGCCAGGACTCCTGGGTTCCATAGTGGCAACTGTCTTTTCCTGTGTCTCCCTCCCTAGAGATCCCTGCCCAGCCCCCTAGCAGAATCTGACTGGGGGAGGGGGTTGCCCTGCCACTCCAGACTTGTGATTAGAACCCCTCCTCCCAAGGGCTCTGACATCACGGAATCTCCCTCCCACATCAGAAAGTAGGAGCCCTTCCCACATGAGGAGGAAGCTAGTGAGTTTCTTGGGGTCTCTGGCAGAGGTGACAGCACCCACCAGACACCCACTGAGGGCTGCAAGGAGACCCTACACAGCCCCCTGCTACGAGGGGCTGCGGGGTGCCCAGCCAGGGTCAGGAGGTGAGATGGGGTCGCAGTGGCAGGAAGGGGGCAGAGCTGGGGGTGGTGCCAGGTCGTTGCTGGCTACACAAGGAAAAACCACACCGCTCCATTACGTATTTCCCAAGGTGATAGCTGAATACAGGATTTGGAATGACTTCAGGGAAATATTTTGTTTCCAAACAGACTCCATATACCAAATGATGGTGCTAATATGCTCCCCCTGAACCCTCCCCCATGACTCCAGGATCCCAGCATCTTCCTAATTTGTAGGGTAGTTCTCCTCCCAGGCTCGTGCGAAGGCGGGAAGCACCACATAGCCCCATTTCCCGCACGGGAGAATTGAGGCCCAGAGAGGCTGAGTGATGTGCCCAAGGACACTCGGAAGTCTGTGGCAGAGCAAAGCATGTTTATGCCTCCCCCGTCCCGGGTCTGGCCTGCTCCTGGGTCACTGGGTGGTGCAGGGGCGGGAGCTTGGGGGAAGGGGCAATGTGAGGGCAGAGGAGGGGTGTATTGGGGAGGGGCAGTGCGGGAGTGGGGATTCGGGGGCAGGGGCCGAGTGCGGGTGGGGCATTGGAGGAAGGGACAGGTGATGTGAGGCAGGGACCTCGGGGGCAGGGGCAGCGTGAGGGCAGGACCTCAGGGGCAGGGGCAGGGCTTTGGGGGAACGGGCAGAGCGAGGGGGGGCTCGGGGATGAGGAGGGTTAATTCAGTTCAGTGGCAGCTTTGTCTGTGGGTGACACTGTTACTGCAGGGGGTGTTCAAAGCCGGGCTCACCCGAGGGAGGAGGAAGGGGGGGTGGCTGGGGAGGGACAGCGGGAGTGAGGCGCTGACCAGTAGCCGGGTACAAGGCTCCTCAGACACGCACAGAAACCAGCTCACCCCGGGGGGGGGGGGTTAGAGCCCCAGCAAACAAGGGGCGCTGGGACCATCCCCGCGGTGCAGACACAGGTGTAAAGTCACCGGACGGAGACAGACCCGGCACTCACCTGCCCCGCACAGACCTGCCCCCCCCGCCAGGTTTGGGGGGCGGGAGCTTCGGCCGCCCCGGTCCTCGCCCCTCCCCCCGCCCCGCTCAGCTGCTCTGTGCAGGGGGCGAAGCAGCGCGGCACGTTCCTACGGGGGCAGGTCAATACACTGCACGGGGGTGGGGGGGGAGAGGTGTCAGGTGGACCCAGGGACCCGCCCTTCCCTGGGCTCGAGAGGACGGGGCGCCCGGGGCAGGCTGGGAGTTGTAGTTCCTGGCTCTTCTCAGAGCGGCAGGGACGGCCTGGTTGCTCAGACAACGCGCCTCCCAGTGCACACTGGGTAGTGTAGTTCTCCTCTGGCAGGCGGCCTCTAGTGGAGGAGGCCCTATCCCGTCACTTCGCCGCACCCTCCCCGCTCCTGATTGGCGGAGAGCGCGGGACAGAGACTCGGCGCGAGGTAATGCCCGCCTCGCCCGAGGCCGCGCCGCCGCCCCGCCCCGCCCCGGGCGCGCTGCGGCCGTTGGGATTCGAATCCCGCTCGCGGCCAGGGGCGGCCCCAGCCCCGGGGAGCCGCAAGGGGGGGGGGTTTGCGCGGCTCAGTCCCCGCGGGCGGCACCAGTGGGACTCCCACCCCGGCGCTGCTGGGGGGCTCGAAGCGGGGGGGCATGGGGGCAGCCGGCGGCTGGGGCGGGGCAGGTCCGAGGAGCGCTGAGGCGGGACGGTGAGTGGCGGCTCCGCACGGGCTGGGGGCTCAGACCCCCAGTGCCAGGCGCCAGGCCCAGCCCCTGCCGCGCCCCTGCCCCGGGAGCCGGGCTGGGGCGGGGGGGTCATAGGGCAGAGGCAGCGCGGAGTGAAAGGGCTTCACCCCCCCCCCCCGCGGGGCCTGGGGGGCAGCAGCAGGTGGGGCAGGGGCTGAGCTGCCGGGGAGCAGCCCCACGAGCGGCGGCCTGGGGCCGCGGGGCCGGGCGAGGTCCCGTCCGTGCAGCGCAGGGACCGAGGGGCAGAGTCAAGCTGTGCGTTGTCCGGCAGTTCCGGGGCTGCAGCCTCTTCGCGCCCACGGGCCCTTTGTGACCCTCAGAGCAGCCCCGGATCTGCCGTGGCCCCTCCCCGAGGCCCTGCCCTGCTCACGCCGGCCCCCTCCCTCCCCTGCCCTCACTCACTGTCACCAGGCCGGGCGGGGGGGCAGGCTCTGGGCTGGATTAACATGGGGGCAAATAAAATCAGGACATGCCTCTGTGGGGAGGGGGTTTCAGTTGTTGCTAAAGGTGGGGGAAGCCCTAAGTCTCTGTCTGATTGTGTGTGTGTCTCTCTCCTCAGGATATTGGCGTTGAGTTTCCTGGGTGAGATGCTGCTGATTCAGAAAAGGATTAGACATTTATATGGACCATATCATCCAAACTTCGCTGGTATACAAAATGTAGAAGGGATATAAATCCTTATGCTTCAGGATATAAGCCTACCACCAACTGATAGGGGTCAGGAAGAACCTTCTCCTATGGGCAGGTTAATCCATAATTGTTTGATATTGTGTTTCTCAGACTTTCCTCTGAGGCAGCTGGGCCTGTGACTTGCCCTGAAAAATAGATCATTGGTGGGCCTTTATATTATGGGGCTGATCATTTTTTGTTTTATGGTAGTGTTTAGATGTCCCAACCAAAATTCAGGGTCCCATTACAAAAACATAGTAAGAGATTGTCCTGTGCCTCAAATACAATCTAAACAAATAGACAAGATAGGCAAACAGTAGGATAAAGTATTATTAACCTCCATTTATAGATGGGGAACTGAGGCAGAGATGAAGGACCAGTGTTTCAAAGATATTTAGGTGCTTAAGATGCAAACAGATGCTTAAAGGTGCTTTTGAAAATTGCACCAGCAGATTAGGTGCATAACACCCACTGATTTCAATAGGAGTTAGGCGCCAAACCTAACTTAAGCACGACTGGTCTATTTCCCATTCCAATTTTCACCAAAACCAATACGGTTCTGCTCACTGATGCCTAGAATATTCCTGGAATTTTGGAATTGCTTGGATGTGGTGTTCACAAGTTCATGTTACAAGCAGAGAAATGCTATCAAGTAGAGTGAAGAACTCACATTACTCAGTAAACAAGTTTTCAAATGTTTTCCTCATACAGATCACTTCTTCAGATAAAGAATATTTCTTCTCCCAACCCGCCCTGCCTCACACCTACAGTACCCCACAGCAAGAAGAGAGCTTAGTGACATGAAAAGGTAATTTTAGGACAGGATTAAGGGCATGGGTGCAAACCAAGTAGTTTAAAAGTGGTGGGTGCAGTCAGTCATTACATGATGATGTACACAGTCTGTGACATCACACTCCATTGCCAATGAAACAATAGTGACATCTCGTGCAGAGAAGTGTAAACAAGAAGCAGGCAGCATTATCTTCTGCAGATATAAACAACTTCTTTGTCTGAGTGATTGGCTGAATAAGATATTATATTACGCCCATAACATCACAGGCCATAGGTGGTCAAAACACCTGACTTTATGGTCACCGCTGTGGTGATGGCACTTCCATATCACTGCTACCTGATGGCCATAGATGGTCAGACCTTTGGGATTTTTCCTTATATGCATATTCAGAGCCACAAGTAACAGGTGACCCATCTCAGGCGAGTAATAAAGAGATTGTGTGACACACCAGCCAGCCTCTGCCTATAAAAAGGCTGGAGCTGCCAGCAGGGCCAGCTTTAGGCCAATTCAACCAAGTCCCCTGAATCGGGCCCCGCCCCTAGAGGGCCCTGTGCCCAAGCCCCAGTACAGTGTACTGGCAAGAGCCGGTGCGCTGTACCGGGGTGGCCCGGCTGTAGGGATATTAAAGAAGGTTTATATTAAACATGGTTTATAAAAGAAATGATTTATTAATTTATTGTTAATTAATACTTTATAACTTAAGGTTTATGTTAGAAGTAAATTTGTGATTCCCAACATTTAGCCTCTAACCTGCAAGCCACCAGCTGTATCTGTGTGAAGCCTGCTCAAAGAGATACTTGGTATAAAACTTGTTAAGCTCAAAGAAATACTTTGTATAAAACTTGTTAAACATTAATTATCTCTAAGTAAGCCAAAACAGTAGCTGTTATAGTGTATAAATAGAGATCCCCACCCTCTGTAAGTTTTCATCTCACTTTATCTTTGCTTGTTAAAAGACAGGGAGGGTCACATAAATTGGTAACACCCCTAAAGGTAAAAAGACAGTGAACTAGATGTAATTAAGATAGAGAATGTATGTGAATGCATGCCTAGTTTAAACAATGAATGAATGGTTAGGAAGTTACCAGCCTGAAGAATTCAGTGTCGGCTGAAGAAGGTGTCAAGTGGGATCAACCAGATGACCCCCACTACCTCAAAGGAAGGAAAAACAAGCATCTGACAGAATGGAGCCAGCCACCTGCTGATTGATTTAGCAACAGCAAAATGAACAGTCTCATGGACTGACATAGGAATAAATTCCTATCAAACTGGACTCTAAAGACTGAGGACTTTGAGGGCTTGGCTACACTTACAAATTTGCAGCGCTGCAGCAGGGTGTGAAAACACACCCTCTCCAGCGCTGCAAATTGCGGCGTGGCTCCCAGCGCTGTCCGTTATTCCCCACAGGGAGGTGGAGTACGGACAGCGCTGGGAGAGCTTTCTCCCAGCGCTGGTGCTTTGACTACACTTAGCGCTTCAAAGCGCTGCCACAGCAGCGCTGCCACAGCAGCGCTACCGCGGCAGCGCTTTGAAGTGCTAAGTGTAGCCACAGCCTGAGTCTATGGTTCTGCTGCCAGCCTCCAGGAGCATCAAATGCATCTGACACAGACTTGGCTCCATCCTCATGACCAAGATACCTGGCCAGTAACTTGCCATGAGCAATGTCTAGGCTGGTAACTATAACATCTGTACAGAACCTGAATGAATGATTGTGTGAATGAATATATGTGTGTGTGTGTGTGTGTGTGTGTATAAGGAATAAGTAGTGATAGAAATAAGTAGTAAAACAACGTTGTTTACTGTTGTCTTTTGTTTTGTTATGGTATTTACAATAAATGTGGCATCTTTGCCTTATCCCTCTTAATTAGATCCTGTTGGTTTTTATTATATTGGTATAACACGGCTTCTTCCGGGCGGGGGGTATTTAAAGGGCCTGGGGAGCTCTGGGGAAGTGGTGCAGCTTTGGCGGCTATTTAAAGGGCTGGGGCGGTAGAAGCAGGGGAGCCCTGGGCCCTTTAAATAGCCCCTGAGCCCGGGCTGCTGCTGCTACCCTGGTGGGGGAGGGAGGAAGAGGGGGCAACCACCGTACAGGGTGGGCTGCACCCCCTGTCCGCAGCCAGCCCCTGCCTGCACCAGCCCTGCCTGACCGGCCCGTCTCCAGCCAGCCCCGCATTCCCTGCCCTGCCTCCAGCCCCGGTCTCCAGCCAGCCCCGCACTCCCTGCCCTCAGCCAGCCTGTCTCCTGCCCGCCCCTGCCGCACACCCTGTCCTGCCCGCACCAGCCCTGCACCCGTTGCCCTGCCTGCAGCCAGACCCTACCTCCAGTCAGCCCCTGCCCTGCCTCCAGCCAGCGTCATGTCCACTGATGCCCTGCAGTTCCCAGGGCAGTAACCCTGCACACCTGCTTCAGTGAGGGGAGCAGGGAGCAGCTGGGACCCACACATGTGGGTGACCAGACGGCAAGTGTGAAAAATCAGGACAGGGCGTGGGGCGTAATAGGAGCCTATATAAGAAAAAGCCCCAAATATTGGGACTGTCCCTATAAAATGGGGACATCTGGTCACCTTAGCTGGAACATTTTTACAGTTCTTGGTAATAGCAACACATTAGTTACAAAAATTACCATTAGTGATAACAACAAATTCATTGCAAGGGTCCACCTACAATCATTTTTGTCATCATGCCACACCTTTAGCTCAATACCATTGGGGTTTGAACCTTATAGGGTTAACCCGTGCATAGGCGGCAGGTTATATACACCTGCGGTGCCCGGGCTCCAGGAATATTCAGGGGCCGGGTGCCCTGCTCCAGCAATATTTGGAGCTGGGTCTCTCCCCCGGCCCTGCCTGAATCGGGCCCCGGCCCTTACCCTGAGCCTCTCCAAAGCCCCAACCCTCCGCCCCAGCCAGAGCCCTCATCCCCCTGCACCCTAATCCTAGGCCTGAGCCGGAGCCCTCATCCCCCCGCACCCTAATCCTCAACCCCAGCCAGAGCCCTCATCCCCCCACACCCTAATCCTGAGCCCCAACCCTCATCCCCCTGCACCCTAATCCTCAGCCCCATCCCTGAGCGCCCCTGCAGCATGAACTCCTCATCCTCAGCCCCAAACCTCATCCCCCTGCACCCTTATCCTCTGACCCAGTCCTGAGCCCCCCCACATCATGAATCCCTCATCCTCAGCTCCACAGCCCTCACCCCTGTACTCCCTCCTATCCCCAAACTCCCTTCCCAGAAGGTGCACCCCCCCTTCCCACACACCCCTTCCCAACCCCAAACTCCGTCCCAAAGCCTGCACCCTTCACCCCCTCCTGCACACCCACCCCCTGCCCCAGCCCAGAGCCTGCACCCAGCACCCAAACTCCATCCCAAAGCCTGCACCCTGGACCCTAATCCCCAGCCCAGGATCTGCACCCCAGACCTCCCCCGCCAAGACCCTCTCAGAGCCTTAGGCAGGTGGGGGCAGAGTTGGGGCGGGTTCTGAGCACCACCAAAATTTCTACAGACTTGCCACCCATGAACCTGTGGCTTCCTTTGCAAACTTCCTCCTTGTTCTGAAGGATCAAACCCTGATTTTCTTGCTTAACAGAATTTACTGGCTGATGGGGTGGGCTCTCTTTGCTAACAGCCATTAGCAAGTCTTCTCCCTGCCAGCCAAGTAATTTGCATCAACACAGAAGCACAGACTGCTCACTTAAAGAATCAGAATGGAGACATTCCTGTTCCAACACCATTGTCTTCCCAACCAGCTGGCCAAACACAGCCACTTGCTTATAGAGCTGCTCAACTTTCTTAACAGCCCTTACTCCATCTGAGACCTTTTCAAAGCTATCCACACGGGCTCTTTCAAAAGGAAAGTGGGTGGATTTTTACATATCTTCCTAACCAGTCTTTAAAGGGTTAAGTCAGTCTGTGAGTTAATTAACTCTTTCTGGCCCTGTCGCCTTCCAATGAGAGATTATATTACACCCATAACGTCACAGGCCATATATGGTCAAAACAGCCGTGGCCAGGCTGGGACCGGGCTGGGCCTGGGGTACTCAGCTGGGGCCAGGCAGGGGCGGACGAAGCCAGGCCGAAGGGAGCCGCTCAGTCGGGAACGGACTGGAGGGAGCCACTCGGCTGGGCTGGGCTGGGCCTTGCCATGCCTCCCTGGAGCCCTCCTCACACTCCTTTCCCCTGGTCCAGCCTTTGTTCCAGCTCAGGTGGTAGCTAGTGGATTTCTCACGATGGCTGCCCCATTTGTTCCCTTCCACTCAGATACAGATAAAAAAGTGATACATTTATACAAATAGGATGACCACACTCAGTAGATTATAAGCCTTGTAATGATACCTTACAAGAGACCTTTTGCATGAAGCATACTGCAGTTACATTATATTCACACTCATTAGCATATTTTTATAAACTCCTATAGAATGGAACATGACAACAGCAAAGACGACGACAGCGGCGACACCTCTGAAGAAATGCCCTAGAGCCCTTGGGCCGTCACGCTTCAGGAATGTGCGTGAGGTGCTAGGAGACCTGGAGATGGGGGGTGTCCTGCTGGCCGTAGGTGAGTGTTGTGAACCCCCAGTTGCTAGGCTGAATTTATCCATTCCCTGGCAATAAAACATTGTCTTGTTTTCACAGCCACTTTCGGTCTCCTGGCTTCTACCCTCTACCCTACTGGCAGGGCATTGTGCAGCACCCTTTCCAGCCCACCTGGGTGGAGGAGATTGAGGAAGAGAGCATCTGCCATCCAGCTCCATCTCATCTAGAGCAAGTGAGTGGAGGTCTCCAGAGCCATCGCCAGTGGGGTGGGAATGGCCCAGCAATAGGGCTTCCAGCCTTTCCCTTGCAGGAGATTGTTCCCAACGTCGAGAGTCTTTCGGGAGGGCAGAACCTGCCAGGTGCTGAACACCCACAATGGCAAGCAGTGAAATCAGTGGGAACTGAGGGCGACTCCTCCCTCCTGGGATTGGCACCGTGTGAATGAACTTTCATTTAGGACTATCCGCGTTCCGCTCTTTCTCTGGCCTGTGAGTGAGCGGGGTCTACTGGGGTGGAGGGAGCGGCTTGTCCAAACTAACGGAGAGCCCCATTGCTCTGAAAGAATGAGACTCTCCCAGTTTCACAGGGCCCTATTGGGTGAGGGGAACATTGGGAGCAGCCTGTGCTGTGAGCTGCTGCCAGTGCGTGTGGACGGCAGCCCCCTGCCCTGGGGTGGGGTGTGGGAGGAGGAATTGCCTCAGCAGAGGACGTAGGCAGGGAGCAGGCAGGCCCATTAATGAGAGCTGCCTTGAGCCCAGACTCATGGCTGCTCCCCACTCAGTTCCAGGATGGTGCGGTGGAAGCGGATGCTGAGGAGGAAGGCTGGGCAGGTGGCTCTGGAGCCAGTAGGGAGCAGTGTCCGTCTTGCCCAGGAGGAGAGTGGCCCCTCTGTCCCCGCGGGCGAGGAAGAGGCCAGTGGGCAGGCAAAGTGGAGAAGCTCCCTGACCTTCTGGAGGAAGAGGAAAAGACCAGCTCCCTTAGCAGGCCCTGAGGCACCTTCTGGTCCCAAATGGAGATGGCCCCAGGTGATGCTATGTAGGAGGGACCCAGGCGAGGGCAGGAGCCGGGCAAGGTGGCTCTGCGGCTTCCTTTCCAGGAAGCAGAGGAGCCAGGAGCCCAGCCCCAGGGCCCAGCAGGAGCTATCCACCAGCCTGGCCACCGAGGAGCCCCCAGCCAGCCGAGCAGGAGCTGGGCGGCTCCGGCATGGGGACCGGCAGCTCTGCCTACTCCTGAGGGGCCAGCACCTCCTCTGTGGGGTCTGACAGCCCTGAGGCTGAAGGCTCCCTCTGTGCAGGTGAGGGGAGACCCAGGGGACAGGGGGAAGGATGGGGGCAGTAGGGGACTAATAACACCCTGTACCCATTGGGTCACCAAGACGCCAGGACTGAGACATGGGAGCCCCACTAACACCAGTGGAGGTGGCACAGCTGCACCCTGTAGCAGGGGATGCTGGGCAGAGTCCGGGGAGCTCCAGCCTCCCCTGATGAGGTTGGGGGGGGGGCTGACAGCCACGGGGCCCTGAGGCTGATGGGCCTGAGGGTGTCTCTGGGAGGGGCAGGGTGCGGCCCTCTGTGCCATGGGGCTCCTTGTTGAGGATGGGGGACATTGAGCCATTTCTCTACACTGCATCCCCCCAGTGGCAGCAGGGATTGTCCTTTCTCCTGCTCTCCCTGGTGCAGAGACCCCCAGTGCCCAGCAGCAGTGGGCTGAGGAGGAGGAAGAAGAGAAGGAGGAGGAGGAGGTGTCCCCTGAACAAGACACCATCAGGGTCATCCAGGACTACCTCCAGGGCAGAGCTGAGGTACAAAAATCTTACAGCTGCGCTGCCCCTGAGTCTGCCCTGCCCCTTCTTCCATCCCCACCCACACAGGGGTCTTGTCCCAGAGAATCCATCACCCCCAATGGGGGGAACTGCTCCCTTGTTACCTGGCACCCCAAAGTGGGGGCATTTGTCTCACGCAGGCCAAGGTGTCCACTCCCCACAGACACTGTCCCAGTTACAACCCCAGTCTGTGCAGGGCGACACTGGTATCGGGAAGCAGGGCGGCTTTCCCTGTCCAACTCCATGGGGTTCCTGAGCCATGGAGCTGGTGTAGGTGGGTTGGGAGGTCCCTACCTAACTCTCTCTCTCCCCCCACCCCACTCCTAGTTGATGGCCAAACAGCTCCGCTTCCTCCGTAGTGTCCCACGTCTGTACTTCTTGGCACAGCAGCAGGGGCTGAACACTCTGGAGCCCCACGTCTCCAAAGCGGCCCTCGTGGAGAGCATTGCGGTGAGTGGGACCCCGTGTCTGGCCCCTGGGGCGAGGGACCCAGAAACGAGAGAAAGAGTTGGTGGGGCCAGAGGGGGAAGCAGAGGACAGTGGTTCCTGTGGCTGAGGGCTGGGGAGCAGGGAAGGGAGCGCTGCTGCCACCAATCGGGAGCTGGCAGTGGGGGAATTGTAAGGCCGGAGGGGAGGGGAAGGGGAAGGAAGTTTGATGGATGGGAGGAATGGGGGGCCCAGCTGGTTGGGGTTGGGAGTGACACTGGCTGTTTCTGCAGAACACTTTGGCCTCCTCCCTGGAAAGTGCCTGTGGGTCTGCGGGCCTGAGTCTCACATGCAAATTTATCTTCTTGGGGTCTCTCAGGAGCTGATTGAAAATCTGCCCATGGTGCCAGAGCCAACCTCCATCATCTCCAGCTCCATGGCTGCAGTTTGCAGCCTCAGGTACCAGGACCGTCCCATCCAGCTGCCTTAACCCTGGTGCTGATCGGGTCTGGGCCGGGAGTCCCAGATCTTCTCCGGCCTAGATTACCCCCAGCTGTGGCTGTTCCCATCCCCCAGCAGAGGAGGCGGGAACGTCTCCACTTTCCTGGCTGGGGGGTGATTTCACTCCAGGAACGTTACAGCGGCCGTAGGGAGGGGATCACTGCGGGGGAGGGGGTCATGGCCATGGCAGTGCCAGCGCCACTCCGGTGCCGCCAAGGATAACACGGGCTCTTCTCTCCCCGCAGCAAACTGAAGCCGCTGCTTGCCCTGGAGCTGGAATCACTCCTCCTGCGGGCTCTTCTTTGCACCATCTTCACGATGGGCACTGGGCAGGATACCGCCCACTTCCAGGTAGGTCACGATCCTACTTCCCTGTCCCAGGAGCAGGAGCCGCCTCTGGTCCCTGCTCCCTTGGTTTGATGGAGCTGCTGAGAATAGGGGAGGAGTGAGCAGAGCTGGGAACAGGCCCGAGACAAACTGGCAGGAGGGCCCCTTCCTCCAGGGAGATTGTATTACCCTCTGTGGCTGATCCCAGCCTTCCCTCCTCATTCTGTGTTCTGCTGCCTGGACTCTCCCGGGGATCCTTCTTCCCACCCATTGCAGTTTGGCTGGTCCCTAGTCTGCTGGGTACCAGCCCCTGCACAGAGAACTGCTAAGGCCAAGGATTGAGGAGCCAGCAGGCATCCGACTAGGAACTCTTGCCAAGTGTCCTTGGAATGATGTGAATGGGAGAGGCCAGGATGTGCCTTTTGGGTCTGGCCAGGGCTCTCAGAGAACCCCCCTGGTCCCGTGACTGGTGTAGCCCCATGTCCCATGACTGACGGGTGTTCCCGCTTCTTGCAGGCTCTGCACAACACCTATTTACAGAGGCTGGACGCCATGGTCGGGTGCCTGCTCACTGAGACCCCCCACCCCAGCTAAGCTGCAGCACCTCTTGGAGGTGAGTAGAATGGGCCGGTCTGGGGCGGAATTTCCCCTTAACCCCGTCAGGGGGCTGCAAAGGAGAGACTAGAAGAGTCCCGTTTCCGTTGTGTCCTCCCAGCTTGGACCCAAGCCGCCCCACGTTCCCAGAGCTGTCAGTGCAGTGCAATGTTGGGACCCTTACGCCTCCTGGGGCGGGGGCGCAGGGGAGCAGAGGGAAGGAGCTGGGACTCTCAGCCAGAGCTCTGCACGGTTGCACTAAGCACTAACAGTGAGCACCAGGCCTGGCTGGGGCCTGAGAGACTGAAACCAACACCTGTGAGATGCAGGACATGGGACCCTGAGAAAAGTCACTGGCTCCTTTCTAGGGAGACCCTGAGATACAGGAGGAGCCTCAGGGAATCAGCTCTTCTGTCCTAGGGACACTGCAGTTCCTGTCCTCACGGCCACTCCATCCATCCTACCAAGGCTTCTGCAGCTGGGGTCTGGGGTCCAGGACATGTGCCTTGATCCTGACGTGCTGTTCATGGATCAGAGCACATGATCTGAGGGTTCAGAGCAAATAGACCAGCCCCAAGACCGACCATTGTCCCAGCCTGGCGAGACAATGACAGCTTGTGCCCAGTGGAGGACAGGACCAAACAGCTCAGCTTCCGCCATGCTGTCCCACGTCTGTACTTCTTGGCACAGCAGCAGGGGCTGGACACTCTGGAGCCCCACTTCTCCAAAGTGGCCACGCCATCAGGGGCTCATTCACCTGCACATCTACCAAAGTGATCTATGCCATCATGGGCCAGCAATGCCTCTCTGCCATAGGTACATTGGCCAAACCGGACAGTCTCTATGCAAAAGAATAAATGGACACAAATCTGACATCAGGAAGAATAACATTCAAAACCCAGTAGGAGAACACTTCAGCCTCTCTAACCACTCAGTGACAGACTTGAAGGTGGCAATTTTGCAACAAAAACTTCAAAACAGACTCCAAAGAGAGACTGCTGAACTTGAATTAATATGCAAATTAGATAAAATTAACTTAGTTTTAAACAGAGACTGGGAATGGTTGGGTCATTTCACTAATTGAATCTATTTCTCCACGTTAAGTGTCCTCACACCTTCTGTGGGTCATCTTGATTATCACTTCAAAGGTTTTTTTCTCCTGCTGATGATTGCTCATCTCAGTTGATTGGCCTCTTAGAGTTGGTATGGCTACTTCCACCTTTTCACGGTCTCTGTATGTATAAATATCTTCTTTCTGTGTTCCATTCTATGCATCCGCTGAAGTGAGCTGTTAGCCAGTGAGTGGCCCATCGAACGGACACTTAATTCACAATGGACCATGGGAGGCACCCATCTACACTGAACGGACTTTTCTGTGAATGTTCTATCTGACGTATCCTGCAAAGTATCCATCCTGCAATGACTGAGCAAAATGGGGCATGGACAGGGACTTGCCCATGTGACTCCAAGCTCCCATCTTTCACCTGTGATTTTCCACTAGCTGTGCTGAGGACTTTGAAACAATGGGTTTCCCTTCATATGGCAGAAGTTAAAAGAGGCCCTGGAAACATCTCCACTGTGCCTCTAGCCTGCTCCAGCCTCTTTCCTGCTCAAACATCTGGACTATGGACTTATACTAATGGGAGCATCTAACCAAGGGAGAGGCACTTCCAGTGACTTGGAAGCACCCAAAGACTTATCAAGCCAGCAGTTTATTCTATCACTGCTATAAGCCTGAACCAAGAACTTTGCAATTATTGTATTTGATTCCTTTAACCAATTTTAATTCTCACCTTTCTTTCTTTCTTTCTTTCTTTCTTTCTTTCTTTCTTTCTTTCTTTCTTTCTATAAATAAACCTTTAGCATTTAGATACTGAAGGATTGGCATCAATGTGATTTTGGGGAAATATCTAAGTTATATATTGACCTGGGTGGGCGGCTGGTCCTGTGAGATCAGAATATAGCCTCTTAGGGTATGTCTTCACTCCCCGCCAGATTGGCGGGTAGCAATCGATGTCGCGGAGTTCGATATATCGCGTCTCATCTAGATGCGATATCGAACCCTGAACACGCTCCCGTTGACTCCGGAACTCCACCAGAGTGAGTGGCGGTAGCGGAGTCGACGGGGGAGCCGTGGACGTCGATCCCGCGCCGTGAGGACGGGTAAGTAATTCTAGCTAAGGTACTTCGACTTCAGCTACGCTATTCACGTAGCTGAAGTTGCGTACCTTAGATCGACCCCCCCCCCACCTAGTGTAGACCAGGCCTTAGTTGAAGACATTGATTTTAAAGAACCAATTCTCAGTCTAGTGTTTTGGTGGTAATACAAGGACTGGATTCCCAAGGAAACTGCTTTCATGACTTCTTGTTAGCTGGTGTGGTGAAGCAGAAGTTTCCTTTGCAGGTTGAAGGGGAAAGGACGGACATTACTCATCTAATCGTAATCACACTGAGACGCTGAAGGAAGCAGAGCGAGGATGTGCTACTAGCAGTAATCCAGCCCAATGGGGAGGAGTTAAATATAAAGAAGAGGGTCATGTGGAGAACAGGGTTTGCTCTCAGAGCTTTGGAGAGAAAAGAAATCTGCCACTTTTTCTCTGTGAACTCCATTTGCTTTTCTTGTTCCTTTCCGTTACAGTAAAGATACAGAGAATGGAAGTGGTTAAACTTCTCCCGAGGGATGAATCACTTGGCTTGGTTTCCTCTCATCATTGCCAGTGCAGACAGGAGGGACAGGATTTGTTTTAAACGAGTCATGGACAGTTGATATTTTCATTGTTTTCTTTCTAAGCATTTAGCTTGGGGTCAGCCTCAGAGCCCAGTTAGTACTGAGGAGAATTAATCATTAAAGGGCAAAACCCTTCCTTAATGCAGAGTTAAGATTGGCTGGAGCAATATCAGCCCCTTGCAGAACCTCTGCAGCCGCAAAACTCAAACTTCTGAAAAGCAGGAGACGCAGTTACAGTTGCCTGCACCACCTTCATCCTGTCCTCTGTCAGCAGCGTCCCTTTAAAACACACACATTTACTCTACCAACACCCTGCTGGCTGAAATCTACAAACTGTTCACTACCTTTTACAGCCCTTCCAACCAGAGCTCCAACCCCATCTTGGCCTGACAAGGCCCAACCCCTGGGCAAATCAGACTGGGGTAAGGATTGGGCAGGGCCATGAGAGTGGCTGCAGAGCAAGACCCCTGACCCCTACTCAGATCAGCCCCACCTCACTGATCTCTCCTCTCTCAGACACACTGCACCCCTCCCCAAATTCCTGAAAGCCTGGGTAGGGGAGCTTATTTTCCCTTGTGATGGTCTGAGCTCTCCCTCCCCACCCGGCCGCAGCTGGAGCTAAGATAGATGCCCCCTCCATTGCTCCCCTTTGGGAAATACACTGTTAATTTAGACAAATCTGATAAGGCTCAGACGTCCAATGTCTGATCTCCGTTCACATTCTCCATAGTTCCAGCCCTTGTTGCTTATTGAAAGAAATGACTCAATATCCCAGTTTCATGTTTTATTAACATGAACAAATACAACCAAGAACATACATCGCTAAGGCTAAACGACTAGCTAATGGAAGGTTAAACAATACAGTGATAAAGTTCAGGTCAAATCAGTAAATCAACGAGTTAACTAGGATATTGCGTTGGAATCAAGTCATCAATTTAGTCAAACCATCAGAAGAATACAGCAGAAAATCAACCCTTATAAATCCTAGAACAGCAACCCAAGGAGGCAGGTGCATATTTAGTGGTACCAAAACCCCAATCAGAGGTTTTCACCCCGGCAGTGCATCCCAAATTTGGAGAGCTGAACATTTCAATACCGAAACCAAATTATTGCTTATATTTAGCCCACAGCCTCAAAGTGAATTAGTTTTCTCCTTAGATTTCACTATTGCATCACTAATAATAGAAAAAGGAAAATAAATGGCAAAGATTATGAGGTTGGATCTCTGCAGCTCTTTGGCTTTGGAGTCACATGGAGCAGGACCTGTAGCTGCAGTTGAGGAACCAGGTACTGGCATAGCTGGCCCAGCACTTCGGGCTAGCAGGCTTTTCAGGTACAGGAGACTAGTGCAGGCTGCACAGCCTGTCACTGTTGTGCTTCATTCCCCAGAGGATCAGTCCTGGGATCCTGGAAGTCAGTCTCCCTTAGATGACTTACATAAGAACACAAGACAGGTCATACTAGGTCAAACCAATGGGCCATCTAGCCCAGTGTGCTGCCTGAGTGACCAGTGCCAGATGCTTCAGAGAGAATGAACAGAACACGCTTGTTGAGCTGAAAGCTGAAGGACTCCCACCCTTACCTTTTACTTTATCGTTGTAGATTCCAGCTTACCCCATCTTACCACACCTCCTGCGAGGTGTCTGGGCAAATCAGGTGTGAACCAATCCTTCGATACAGACATGTCCCACTCTAGATGAAGTGAGGCAGAGTTTGGGCCAACGTCAGTTTGGAAGAGCCCGACTGAGCCCGGCAGTTTTCTCAAAGTATCTGCTGCCGTAAACCGCATGCAGTGTGGATGTGTGAACCCCAAAGGTATCAAACGTGAAAGAAACAAAGGCCAGTTACGGGGAGGTTTCCATGGCCAGGCCTGAGGGGTAAGCAGCTGGGCTCTAACAGCTGCCTCCTCAAAAGGAAAAACGGTCTCAGCACCCATAAAAATAACCGGTTGCAAAAATCAATCATCCTGCATCCATCACCATTTTAAATTCTGACCTCTCCTGCCCGATGTGTCTTTGTTTAGCAAACAAGCAAATTGGGGACTATGTGGCTGTTACCCTCTAACTCGGTAGAAGGTTACACATCTTGACTCAAGCAATTTTCCTCTTCACAGAATATTTATTTTAAAGTTTATCAAAATAAATTCCATTTGAAAGAGAAATAATTACAGTCTACACTGGGGCTCTATTTTCATACATGCTATTTCTCCCACATGTTCCCCCGCTCTAATTCCTTTGGAGTGAGGTTTTACTTTTCAGGATTAGCCACCATTTCCAATATAGTAGGAGGGGCGGGGAGAGAACTAGAAGAAAACCTGAATTATATAGTAACACTGAAAGTTATCACATAATCAGCCTCTTACTTTACACTAATTAACTTCATGTTTAATTTCATTGTCACTGGTAACAACTTATTCAAAGATTACAAAATATAAACCTATAGGGCAGTTTTCTCTTAATTCCCATTTCCACCATTGAGTTTTGTGTGAAGTCACATTCTACAATAACCTAGGAGTCTTCCATTTATGTGAGTTCATTTCGCCCTGGGTCTTCTCCCATAAGTGTAGGTGGAAGGGCTCTCATGCTACGTGGGAAGGCTGCATCATGAGAAAAAACACCTGTGTTCTATTATCACATTTTCTAATCCTTCAGAGTAGCAACAGGTGGAGAAGTGATACAAATGCATAAGACTTAATAGCAAAACTAAGAGACCAAACCACAGAGTCAGGACTCAGCATTCATGTATCCTGCAGTCTGAACTTGGAATCTGATACATTCCCTCATTAGCTACCATAATTTGCCCAGCATGGAACTGCTTCTTGTCCAAAAAGGCAGCTAGATTGGGACCCATAGGCATGGATTGGCTCTGAAGCAATCAGATGTTTCTCTCTCTGTGCTTCATGAAACTTTCGATCCAAATGGTAAAAGACAGTTGTTCCCAATTTAATAATGGCATCCTTTAGGAGTGAGACCAATGCCACTTAACTAGGGAGCAGCATTCTAAAAATAGTTTACCTGGGCCACAGGTCACCATAGCTTCCATCACTGGGGCGAAAAATCAACCACTAGTACATGCGATTTCTACCTGAGTCCTTGTCAAATCTTTGACTTTTCTTGGAGTAATTTTATACTTCTCTGGTGTAGAATTCTTCACCAAGCACATAAAAGATCAGTAGCAATAGTGAAGTATAACTCCTCCCCTCCCCCAAATATGCCCTTTATTTCTTTAATCTGGTGGCACAGATTTAAATTAGGGACTAAATTCAGGTGTGGCTTAGAATCCTTGTAAAACACCAAATGTCAGGTATCTATGGAAAATAGGTCTCTTTCTGCAGCTATATCACATTCAACACGGATTTCATTTTCTACATATTTGCAGCATCGCCCAGGGGTGACTGAACAGAAACATCACTTCCATTTTCCTCTTCCCTACCTAGATGGGAATTGCATTTCCCAAATAACAGGCAACCCGCACCTGATTAGGAAGGAGATCTCTTCACGAGCAACCTCCTGCAGGGCCTGGGCCACAACTGCTTTGGGGGCCAAATGCATGGGTATCTTATAGTCTCATAGAGTTTAAGGTCAGAAGGGACCATTATGATCATCTAGTCTGACCTCCTGCACAATGCAGGCCACAGAATCTCACCCACCCACTCCTTCTTCACAGCCCTTTAGAAAATATATTGACCTTCCCAACTGAATGGTTTGGATGGTGATAGGGAAGCCCTCTGACTTACCCTAGCTTCTTCTGTTGTTAGAGAGGGTGAAGTGACATTTTCCCCTATCCCTGCCCTGTTCATAGAATATCAGGGTTAGAAGGGACCTGAAGAGGTCATTGAATTCAACCCCCCTGCTCAAAGCAGGACCAATCCCCAGATTTTTGCCCCAAATCGTCCCTTCAAAGGCTGAACTCGCAACCCTAGGTTTAGCAGGCCAATGCTCAAACCACTGAGCTCTCTCTCCCAGTTCCATCTCTTTGTTATAGTTCAATATATTTTAAGTGAGAAAAGTGGAAGTAACAATTTGTTCTCAGCACAACCTGAAGCAACATCAGAGCAACTGGGAACGAAACAATTTGTTGATGACTAACAATTGCTTTGAAATGGGGAACAGTATAACCGTGATGCTCAGGGTTTGTTTAGACTAGGAAAAGTGATGGAGTTTAGGTCAGGTCAAAGGAAAGCTAATGCCAACCACTGCACCTGGGCTGCAGCTGCACTACAACTATAACTGTCTTTTTACACCAAGGTCACTAACAGGCAGCCAACACCATGTGCAGCCCTAGTGGATGGAAGGCCCAGGTAGTTTTGCCTCAGTGTAGCTTGTTGGGATCAAACCTCTCTCTCCCCACCTGGAGCTGATGAACATTCCTAGCTGGAGGACACACACTCCTACGACTCAAAGGAAAAAGTTGATAGAAAAGAACGCAGGATTGACCCCAAAGAAGGGTCAGCTGCAAAGGCAGAAGCAGGCAACCCATCTGCAGGAGCTGAGAGACCACGGTGAAGATGATGTGAAGATCACTTTGTGGGAATTAACAAATGTGATTTAAAAAAATCTTTGGCCAACCCTAGTCAAGGCATTTATTACAGTTCTCTCTCATGTGAATTTTCTGATGTCTAATAAGGCTTGAGCTCTGATTGAAGGTTTTCCTTCCTTCCTGGTCTACACTACGAGTTTATTTCGAATATAGCAGTGTTTTAAACCAAATTAACGCTGCACCCGTCCACACAATGAAATTCTTTATTTTGATATAAAGGGCTCTTAATATCGATAGCTGCACTCCTCCTGATGAGGAGTAGCGCTGAAATCGGTTTTGCCATTTCGAATTAGAGTTAGTGTGGCTGCAATCTAACGGTATTGGCCTCCGGGAGCTATCCCACAGTGCACCATTGTGACCGCTCTGGACAGCAATCTGAACTCGGATGCACTGGCCAGGTAGATAGGAAAAGCCCCAGGAACTTTTGAATTTAATTTCCTATTTGCCCAGCGTGGAGCACTGATCAGCACAGGTGACCATTCAGTCCCAGAATCAAAAAAGAGCTCCATCATGGACCGTACGGGAGATACTGAATCTGATCTCTGTATGGGGAGATGAATCTATTCTACAAGAACTCCGTTCAAAATACAAAATGCCAAAACATTTGAAAAAATCTCCAAGGCCATGATGGACAGAGGCCACAACAGGAACTCGGCCCAGTGCTGCGTGAAACTTAAGGAGCTGAGACAAGCGTAACAGAAAGCCAAAGAATGAAATGGACGCTCACGGAGGAGGAGCGACTGACGACTGTAGCTATCCCACAGTTCCGCACTGTCCGAAAACCATTTGAATTCTTGGCTGAGCTTCCAAAGCCTGAAGGGTCAAAAACATTGTTGCGGGTGGTTCAGGGTATATGTCATCAGCCCCCCAACCCTCCCTCTGTGAAACCAAGGGAAAAAAATTATTTCCCGCCTTTTTTCAATGTCACCGTATGTCTACTGGATGTTGCTAACAGATGCGGTACTGCAGCGCTACACAGCATCATCCCCTTGCCTTTTGCAAATTAGCCAAGAGGGTGACCAGCTCTACTGTACCGTCTGCTGCATTGCAAGTTGACAATGACTGTTACCAGTCATACTGTACCGTCTGCTGCTGTCATGGGTGCTCCTGGCCGGCCTCGGTGAGGTCAGCCGGGGGCGCATGGACAAAAATGGGAATGACTCCCGAGGTCATTCTCTTCTTCAAGTTTTGTCTAAAGGGAGAGTCAGTCCTGCCTAGAATATCAGGCAAGCCTACTAAAAAACCAGAGAGGCAAATGGCCGCTCCAGATCAGAGCCCCAGATATCCCACAGAAATGATGAGCTGCATGCCATTCTAGGGGGTGCCCCTGCAACAACGCCACCCATTGCTTCCCTCCTCCCCCACCCCTCCTGGGCTACTGTAGTAGTTATCCCCCATTTGTGTGATGAAGTAATAAAGAATGCATGAATTTGAAACACTGACTTTATTGCCTCTGCAAGGAGAGATCAAAGGAGGGAGGGGAGGGCAGCCTCCAGCTGCTATGATATTCCAGGCAGGAGTGAATCTCCAGGAGACAAAACTTAAAGAAGAGAATGACCTGGGGAATCATTCTCATTTTCGCCCAGGCGCCCCCGGCCGACCTCACCGAGGCCGGCCAGGAGCAATCAGGGGACGACGATGACGGAGATCAGTCATGCTGCACCATCTGCAAGGGAAGGGAAGGGGATGCTGCTGTGTAGCGCTGCAGCACCGCATCTGCCAGCACCATCCAGTAGACATACGGTGACAGTGAAAAAAGGCTGAATGGGCTCCATGGTTGCCGTGCTATGGCATCTGCCTGGGCAATCCCGGGAAAAGGGTGTGAAATAATTGTCTGCCATTGCTTTCACTGAGGGAGGATTGTCTGATGACATTTACCCAGAATCACATGCGACACTGTTTTTGCCCCATCATTCATTGGTATCTCAACCCAGAATTCCAATGGGCAGAGGAGACTATGGGAACTATGGGATAGCTACGCACATTGCAACGCTCAGAATTCGACGCTAGCTTCGGTACATGGATGCACACCGCTGAATTAATGTGCTTAGTGTGGCCACGTGCACTCGACTTTATACAATGTTTCCAAAAATCGGTCTCTGTAAAATCGGAATAATCCAGTAGTGTAGACATACCGCATGTGGATTTCCTGATGTTTAATAAGGTTTGAGCTCTGATTGAATCTTTTCCCACACTCAGAGCATGTGTAGGGTCTCTCTCCTGTGTGGATTTTCTGATGTGCAATCAGGGTAGAGTTCTGATTGAAGCTTTCCCCGCACTCTGAGCATATGTGGGTCTTCTCTACTGTGTGGATTCTCTGATGTGAGATGAGGGCTGAACGATGAATGAAGTGTTTCCCACACTCAGAGCATCCATGAGGTTTCTCACCTGTGTGGATTCTCCTATGTTTGATAAAGTTTGAGCTCTGATTGAAGCTTTTCCCGCATTCAGCGCATGTGTAAGGCGTCTCTCCTGTGTGGATTCTATGATGTGAGATGAGGGTTGAACTATCAATGAAGCGTTTCCCACACTCAGAGCATTCATAAGGTTTCTCGCCCGTGTGGATTGTCTGATGTGTGGTAAGGTGTGGCCTCTGACTGAAGTGTTTCCCACACTCAGAGCATCCATAAGGTTTCTCACCTGTGTGGATTCTCCGATGTGTGATCAGGGCAGAGCTCCGAATGAAGCTTTTCCCGCACTCAGAGCACATGTAGGGTTTCTCTCCAGTGTGGGTTCTCCAATGTGTGAGAAGAGTTGAGCTCCGATTGAAGCTTTTCCCACACTTATGGCATCTGTAGCGTGTCTCTTCCAGGTTGATTCTCTTGCATGTAATAAGGTCTGAGTGGCTACTGAAGTTTTCCTCTGGCCTGTGCTGAGTCTCACAGTCTTTTGCTTTTTCTGGGAGTGCACAACTCCGTAAACATTCCTTTGGATCTTCCTGATAATGTTCCACGTGGTTCTACTTGTTCAGCATCTTCCTGCTGGGGTTTCTCCTCCTCATTCTCACTCACCATCCCATCACCTGATGGCAGATAGAGACAATCCAGAGATAGGTCACTCCCTATGCTGGAGAGAAAGGAATCTCAGAGAGAGGAATGGAAAGGGATGAACAAACCAAAATATGTGCAGGAGAGATCAAACCTATCAGGATCTGATTTTCCCAAATCCTTCCCCAGAGGAGAGAGGAAGGGATCAGTTTTGGTCTGTATCTCATGAGATCATTCAGGAGAAAGTGAGATTGGGGAGGGACCTGTTTCCAGTTGTCAGTCAGAATAGATGGGAAGCCTTGAGTGACATCTGCCATAATGGTTCCACATCTGCAGAGAACAATCCTGAAGTTGGAGAGCTCACAAGGTCTTTGTAGGTTATTTGTATTTGTCAATCTTCCACTTCTTGTAAGCTGTTTTTGTGTTTTCACTGTTAAGCCAAGCTGGTCGCCTGCCATATTTACTTTTCTTCCTACACATCAGGATGGTTTGTTCCTGCAACCTCAATAAGGATTCTTTAAAATACTTTTTAAAGTATTTCCTCGACTCCTTTCCCCATCATGTTATTCTCCCAGGATCCTGCCCATCAGCTTCCCGAGGAGTCAAAGTCTGCTTTTCTGAAGTCCAGGATCTCTGTTCTACTGCTCTCCTTTCTTCCTTGTGTCAGGATCCTGAACTCGACCATCTCATGGTCACTGCCTTCAGGTTCCCATCCACTATTGCTTCCTCTACTATTTCTTCCCTGAAGGGTTGATTTGGGGGTGCGGCGGGGCAGACCAGGGAAAGGTGGGGCAGTACTTTGGGGAAGAGGTGGAGTGGGGAGGGCCTGAGGCAGAGCAGGAGTTGAGCACCCACTGGCCAGAGGAAGTTGGTGCCTACTGAGGGGATGGACAAAGGACTGACAGACTCAGAGAAGATGAGGTTGAAAAGGACTTCAGGAGGTCATCAGTCCAACCCCCTGCCCATGGCAGGACCAACACCAACTAAATCATCCCGGCCAGGGTTTTGTCAAGCCGGGCCTTCAAAACCTCTAAGGAAGGAGATTCCACCACCTCCCTAGGGAACCCATCCCAGTGCTTCACCACCCTCCTAGTGAAATAGTGTTTCCTAATATCCAACCTAGACCTCCCACACTGCAACTTGATATCATTGCTCCTTGTTCTGTCATCTGCCACCACTGAGAACAGCTGAGCTCCATCCTCTTCGGACCCCGCCCCCTTTCAGGTAGCCGAAGGCTAGGGTTACCAGATATCCCGATTTTATAGGGATAGTCCCGATTTTAGGTCCTTTTCTTGTATAGGCTCCTATTACCCCCACCCAGTCCCGATTTTCACATTTGCTGTCTGGTCACCCTATTGAAGGCTGCTATTAAATCCCCCCTCGCTGTCCTCTTCTGCAGACTAAATAAGCTCCAGCCCCCTGGTCATTTTCCTTGTCGTCAGCTGGACCCTCTCCAATTTGTCCACACCCTTTCTGTAGTGGGTTGGCCCCAAACCGGACGCAATACTCCAGATGTCCAGATATGGCCTCACCAGTGCCCAATAGAGCGGAATAATCACCTCCCTCGATCTGCTGGCAATGCTCCTACTAACGCAGCCCAATATGCCGCTAGGCTTCTTGGCAAGAAGGGCACACTGCTGACTCATAGCCGGCTTCTCGCCCACTGTAATCCTCAGCTCTCGTTGACCAGCCCCAGGGCTGACTCATGAGTCCGTGGGGGAGGGTGGAGGAGAGGAGGCCACGGTGAGTGGTGAGGACCCCAGAGAGGGGTGCAGTGGAGGAGAGGGGACTCAGCCAGGCAGCAGTGGGCGATGGGGATGGGAGAAGGGAAGCAGATACAGGAGGAGATGGAGCACAGGCTGGGCACCAGGGCCCAGGCATCCAGGGCCTGGTTGGCGGCAGCTGTGCCAGGGCCCCACCTGTTACCAACCGCCTGTGCTTCCACTGAGGATCTCCAGAGTGTCAATGTTCCCCGGAGCTCGCCTTCCTGACAGGCCTGAGCAACCAGAGCTTGTCCTAGACCACTCCCAGCCTCCCGCGGGGCGTATGGACCCAAACAGGCTGGAGACAAGTTATCGCAGAAATCACTGGGGACTCGGGGAGCATCTTCAGCTGTGGAGGGTGACACACCCCACAGGAGCTGAATTTCTGACTCAGGGCTGAGCAGTGCAGGGTGGATGCACAGCACAGCTGTGAGGCTGTTTGATGCGATCGATGCACCCAAGTCGGTTTAGTGAAGACCCACTAAATTGACAGCAGAGTGCTCTCCGGGCGACTCTGGGACTACACCGGGAATGACAGGAGTAAGGTAAGTCTCCCGTCGGCCCAGCACAGTGTAGACACAGCAGTAAGTCGACCTAAGCTACCTCGAATCCAGCTGTGTTAGTCCCGTAGCTGGAGCAGCGTCACTTAGGACGACTTACTGCAGAAGGATGGACACAGCCTGAGGCCTGAGTTTCCACTGCAGTCTGGATGCTCAAACACCAGCTTGGCAACACAAGTCACCAAGCCCAGGCCACGCAAAGACAGGCACAGTGTGCAGTGTGGACACTCCTTCAGATAAACCCAGGAGTGTCACATGAGGAAATCAATCCTTTCGTTGGACTTGCTGGTAGAAGAGCCCAGTGATGGTGGAGCTCCCCGACCGTCAGTGACAAACACAGCGCTCCAGCAACTGAGCTCTAGGGCTCGCTGCTGAAAGAAAAGCTTCACGAGTGACAAAGGGCAAAGGGAGGTGCTGGTCTTTGGCCAAGGGAAGGGAGCCCCACCCTCCAACACAGACCATTTCCCTCGTTGTCTGTCTGTGCTGGGGCAGGAGCAATAACACGGCCTCCTGCTTTTGCTATTGCAGAGAGTTGGTTATGACGGTCTCCTCAAACACAGGGTGCGGAACAGGCCTCAGACCTGACTGGGTGTAAAGAAGAACTACGCAGCTAGACTGAGCCAGCTGGGAATTCAGATGTGCCCCTTTCCTGGAGGGATGGACTGACCTGTGAGGGAACTGGAACCGGAGCTACCAATGTTTAACTTGCACTCGTTCAGCATCTTTCCTGTGAGTGCCGTCACTGTAGGTTAAATACTCCAGCCCCAGGCTCCCCGCCAGCTCTCCTTGTGATTGGATTCTGTACAGCAGGGGTGCAGGGAAACAACAGGTGCATCTGACTCCTTGGTGAGGTTTTGCGTGCAAGGTGTGTGTGTGAGTCTTTGTGTGTCGGAAGCATGAGTGTGGCACTGTCACTGAACTGGGAGAGGGCGACGGTGGTGGGAGAGAGACAGTGGAAGAATAAAGGGGCAGCGATGGGCATAATGATGATGATTGTGTTGTGTTTCATTCCTTAGATCTGGTGCCACTGCCTGTCCCTTTAGCCTTGTAGTTTACCAAGAGTAAAACTAAATATCTGTTCAGATACAAGGGAGTGTCTGTGTCCATTCCTGCTAGCTGCACAGGGGTTTGACGTTGCTGCTTTCAATCCTCCGGCTCTGCCAGAATAAGGAACAATTCAGGCCGTAATTGAACTGAAGGAGGAGATGATTTTCTGACAGGAGGGACGGCGCCTCTCAAAGGTGTTTGGCAGGCAGCCTCCTTCCCAGGTCTGAACCGATAACACTCAGTTGAAAGGACCCTCCCAGCCCTCCTCAGCCCGGTGAAAAGGAGTGAGTGAGCGTGGGGAGAGCGGCGACGGAGGAGATGGATTGAGGGCCGGGACCTCGGTGAAGGGCAGGATGAGGGTGTTCGGTTTTGTGGGGTCAGAAAGTTGGCAACCCCAGATCCAGAAACAACTCAAACACCCAATGAGTCTGGCCAGGGCAGGACATCAGCTTTGAGGAGGGTGGGTGTGGCAGTGAAATCACAAAGGCCTTTTGCAGGAACTCGGCCTATTGGGCAAGGTGGTGGGGAGGGTGACCTCACAGAGACCCCGACATCAGCCGGGCAGGACAGAGGTGCAGGGCCAGGCCAGTCTCTGAGACCTCCCGGCTTTGCTGCCGCAAGTCACCTTCGCGAGGTCTCTCCTCGAGGGCTGAGAGAGAATTAGGATTCAGAGTTGTGAGCATGAGGAGGAACCTCTGTGGAGTTTTCTCCTTTCCTACCACTGATTGTGCCGAAAACAAACTTCCCTTTGAGAAGGTAAGAGGCTCAGAGAGCTTTGGAACCTGTTCCGTCTGATCCACCTGGCGCAGGCAGCATTCTAGGCACAGACAGCGCTGGCTTCAGGTGGCAGAATTTGATTTCCTCCTAGGTTTTGATGATTGGAATCCCTGGGGACATTGGGGTGTATCCTTTTTGGTTTATCTTTTCCTCTTTCCTCCCTCCTTTCTCCTCTTCTCTTGCTTCTTTTTTCCCTTTTCCAGCTTCCCTCCCTCTACCTAGGAGGGACGGGTCTGGAGTGCGGGCAGGGAGGGTATTGCTCTCATTGCGGGAGGTCCTCACCAAGAGGTGGGTCTGGGTCTGAGTGATCCCCTCTGATAGTGTCCTGGGCCGTCCTTTGGGACATCTGGTGAGACCCCTCAGCCTCCTGCCTCTCAGAGTCTCAGTGCTGATTGGCTGAGCAGGGGGCTATCGACACCAAGGAGACTCAGGTCAGTTTGGTCTCTTTTCAAATCAGGCAAATAAGTCACAACCAATCCAATGTATGGAATTAATCTTGCTGCTTCTCTCCATTAATTGTCTCTTGGCAGGTCTTGATTTTCAATAATGTCCTAGGTCTTCTAAAATACTTGCTGAATAATTACTATGAACCACTGTTGGTCTCTAGCTCACTTGAAGGCACTTTATTCTGATCACTCAATGTGTGAAATTCAAGATGTGAGAGAGAGGCAGAAAGCCAGGAGCAGTGTTTCCTCTAATTTGTTATGTCCATGTGTGGAATGAATTTTGTTTTGGGCACAAATATGGAGGTGAGGTGTGACACATCACCTGCATATTGCGCTCCTTACAAAATTCATTCTGCACATGGATGGTGTGTGGCAGGGTGAGGCTGAAAGGTTTGGAGTGTGGGAGGGGCCTGGGGGTTGGGGCGCAGTGATGTGAGGGCTCCGGCTGGGGTGCAGGCTCTGGAGTGGGGCTAGCGATGAGGTCTCAGCATTGGAGCAGAGGGTAGGGTGCAGGGGTGGGGGCTCTGGGGTGGGGCGGGGAATGAGGAGATTGGGGAGCAGGTTGCCCCAGGGAGAAAGAACTGCCCCCTCCAGCCCTCTCTCCCCACAGCAGCTCAGGGCCAGCTGAGAGGGCACCTGTCTCAAGCCGCAGCAGCGCCGGTGGGGCTGGCTTGGGACTGAGGATGCGACAGGATTTATTTTCCGAAGTCAAAGGAGGAAGGGATGGAGTTATGCTTCAGTATTTACCTCATAAACTTATTCCTGTCTAACCTACAGGACACTATGGGAATAAGACACTATGTCATGTGGTGACATCACAAGAGCAGAGGATGTGAGAACTACAGCAACTGAGAGGGTGGGGATTTAGAGTCGGATTGTTTCAAATGCTGCATTTGTCAGCTGACATTTAACAGCAACGCTTAGCTAACACAATGGAGAAAGGAATTCTCTGCTAAAGATTCAACTTGCCTTTGGCCAACTCTGCCCCTTCCCTGACCGGGTGTGCTCAGAACAGCCCCACCTCCCCGCACACACACACACACAAGCCCACAGCTGGGCACCCAGCACAAAGCCAGGAAGTGGTTGCTTGGCTTGTTTTACTTTTGCTTTGCAGAAGGTTTTCAAAAGCATTTTCTGCTCCTGTTCCCCATGGTGAGGAAGCAGATGGTTGTGGGAAGGGAACCTGACAGCGGTGGAGCCGGGGCAGTGGGGGAGTTGGGGAGGCTGAGGAGGGCAACAGGAGGCTGGAGGTGACTGGGGCGATGGGGAAAGGAACAGTTTGGAGGAGGCTGAAGGGAGATGGGAACAGGACATTTGGGGGCGCTAAAGGGGGCAATTGGGGCAGTTGTGGGAGGCTGAAGAGGCTGATGGGGAAGTTGGGGAGGCTAAAGGGAGCAATGGGGAAGTTGGGGAGGCTGAAGAGGGTGATGGGGACGGTGGGGGAGGCTAAAGGGAGCGATGGGGAAGTTGGGGAGGCTGAAGGGGGAAATGGGTTGAAGGAGGCCGGGGCAGAGAGGCTGTTGGGGGTCTGCTCGTCCCCACGGGAGGGGAGGAGGAAGAGGAGCTGCCCTTCTTTCTGAAGCTGTTTCCTGTTAGATCTTGCAACTTCACTGTTCCTGAGCAGGGTCCTGTGATGAAAAGGAAACTAGAGAGATTCGTGGTCCTGCTTTCAGCAGGGGGTTAGGCTGGATGACCTCCTGGGGTCTCTTCCAACCCTAATTGTCTAGGATTCTGTGTTTCTGTGGAGGACAGGTCCATCAATGGCTGTTGGCCAGGGTGGGCAGGGATGGTGCCCTAACCTCTGTCTGTCAGAAGCTGGGAATTGGGCGACAGGGGGTGGGTCACTGGATGATTCCTGTCTGTTCATTCCCTCTGGGGCACCTGGCACCGGCCGCTATCGGCCGACAGGACACTGGGCTAGATGGAGCTTTGGTGTGACCCAGTCTGGCCGGTCTTCCCTTCTAATGCTCTTCTCACATGCTCAGTAACAGCTGCAAGCTGCTGCCCTCACGCACCATCAGAATCTGCTCCCTGCAATCAAAGGCGGAAAATCCCCTGAGCGGGAAATCGGAGGGGCGGGATGGGCAGATGGACAAAACTGGGAGAGGATCAGGGGTTCAGAGGGCTGCCCTGCCAGGTAGGTGCAGAAGGAAAACCCCAGCTAGAGGGAGGCAGAGGATAGAAGTCCCCACAGATGGGGTGAGCCGGCAGCAGCAGTTCCAAACCAGGGTGTGGTGGATGGTAGAAGGACTCGTGTTCCTTGCAGGATGGTCCATCTCAGCCCCCCCTCCCCAGGGCTGTGGTGTTAAAGGCCCCGAGCGGCCCAGTGCCCAGGCTCCACCGCTCTGCTCTAGCTGAAATGGTGACTGAGCTGCCAAGGAGATGTGATTCAGGAAATAGTTTAAACCTCCCTCCCCATCCCCTCATCGTAAAGCAAACTGATACTTTTAGACGTGTTTACGCCGTTTCAAAGAATTCCTGGCCAGTTTCCGTCTCGGTAACATGTCTGCTTGGAGCCTCAGAGTAGCTCAAGATTTGTCTTATCTGCTGCTCTGATTGCCTGAGTTAGTCTCCTGTCCTGAGCTCCTGGAGTTCTGCACCTTTTCATTGTTTATTTCTAGCAATGGTATTTGGATGACAGTGTCCAGTAGTTCAGGCACCCAGCTGAGAGGCAGGAATTAGGACACACCGGGGAGCTGATCCCCCTGCCCCACTCGCGCTCATTAGTTAGCCCCAATGAACCCCCTTCAAAGGGAGAGCTGGACAGAGCCCCACCACGGCACACTGCTTCGTGCACTGACCTGAAACATGGGGGACCCTGGTTCAAATCCTTTCTCCCTTGTGGACAGTGGCGGGGGGCGGGGGTGATGCTGGCAGCCCAAGCTCATGCCTGTGGCCTCAGGCCTCCCTGAGGCACAGATCTAGCCCAAAGGCAGACTTGCCTAGGTGGCAGGATAGCCCCGAGTGCCCAAGGGGACTGTCTGTGACTCCGTGCTCTGGCTGTTCGTGTGAGTTGGGAGTTCGCTCTCGGGGGGTGGAAGCTCCCAGTCCCCATGGGGGGTGCCCTGGTGTGTAACAGTCTGCCCTGAGCTTGGTACTCACGTCCCTGAGCTACTCTCTGCAGCTGGACAGAGGGAATTGAACCTGGCTCTCCCACATGGCAGGTGGGTGCTGGGAGCACAGGACCTATCTGTGAGAGAGGGGCAGGGCTAGGACACCTCCCGTTGTCAGTGTCTCCTGGGCGGGCTTGGCTGGCTCCCTGCCTGGGAGCTGGTGGTTGTGAGTTGTGTTGTAAGGTGCCTGTGTCGCCCGTGCATCGTACAGGGAGTTCAGGCCCCTAACTCCGCTTAGTGGATCACTGGGTTGTTCCTGTAAAAGCAGCAAAGAATCCTGTGGCACCTTATAGACTAACAGACGTTTTTGCAGCATGAGCTTTCGTGGGTGAAACAACAATTCGGTTGTTCCTGGATTTTCTCGCTGCTGAAACCAGGTCCAGTGACGCTCAGCACTGCCCCCCCTCAGTCCCGTCACGGGGTGTAGCCAGTCCGGTCTCTGCAGAGCCCAGCTGAGCAATGCCTGATTGACATGGGTGTGCACAGGAGAAGAGACAGAGCACAGGCTGGAAAGTGACACATCACAGAAAAGCCCAAACGCTCCTCCTAGGGGCACGATATTCCCTGTGGGTGCTGGGGGGACACGCTGTGATGGGATCCGCTGTGCCCCCAAACCCTCTCCAGCCTGGGCTGTCTCCCACAATGCCCTGCTAGTGACCAGCAGCAACCCCTCCAGGCGCTGTTATCCCTCGGCACAACGGCATGTGGAGCGGCTTGATTGCATGGATGCTCCCGGAGCCACTCGTGAATCCCACAGTGAGGTGCCCGCCAGATCCCCCCAGCTCCCAGCACTGCGCCGCAGGAATATGCTGTGTGTGTTAGTAATTGGTTCCCCACTTCCCCACTGGAAGGTGGAGCTACACCAGGAACGTGGGGTCTGTGGTGTCGTGGTTTGGGTGGGTTATTGGAAGAGCGGGGAGGACTAGTCTATGGCAGAAGCCTGCGATTTGCCTTGCCTGCCCGGCTTGCGCTTTTGGCTTCACTTTTGGTTTGGTTTTGTTCCTCCACTGTCATCAGTTCATCCCGTCCCACTGAACTGCCCAGTGCCTGGCTTGGAGGTGGAGGCAGGAGGAGAGACAAGAGTGAGATTTCAGCATCTCCAGTAGCCCCAACAAACACTGTGGGGTTTTAATTCATAGCTGTTGTCGGTCTGGGGGAGACCCTGGTGCAGCAGCGGGGGAGGGTGTCTGATGGGGTTGGTGGTCTGGCTGGGGCAGACATTGCATCCCCTTTCCCACTGCTAATTGAATGAGAAGACAGACGTCCCTGTGGAGCAGATAAGAGCCTCAGAGAGGTTTCATGTTGTTGTTTCATGTTGTCCTAGGTTTCCTTCCTATGGACTGCATCACCAAGTGGAATTAATGGCAAACCATTGCCATTATGCAGTAAAACATCTTTAAGACTTCGTCTTCGATGAATCAATGAACAGTCTCCACTCATGTGGATTGTGAAAGATGTTGCAATGTCCTGGTGAAATCGCTCGCCCAAAACTGTGGAGCTGCAGTAGTGCTGGGGCAGTGATCCCCACCAGTGACCTGGGCCATCCTTTGAGCTCTCTGGTGAGACCCCTCAGCCTTCCATCCTCAGTCTCTACCCTGATTGGCTGAGCAGGGCGTTAATGACAGGGGGGAGACTCAAGGCCTTTTTGTTCTCTTTTAAGACCAAGTAAATAAGTCATAACCACTTATATGTTTGATGGATTTTGCTGCTTCTCTGCATTAATTGTCAATTCTCCTTTTTCAGCCTGAGCGTCTCCCTCTTTCAAGTAGGGATAATAATGATCTGCTCCTACCTACCTCAACACACTCACTCTTCCCCAACACACACACACTGTCTCTCCCCACACACAAATAGTCTCCACACTGCAGCTGAAAAGCAGCTGGCAATCTAGTAGGATGACCCTGGAACAATGGGATAGAGAAACCTGCATCACTGAAAGTGCAGCCACAAAGACACCACACACCAGCTTCCCCTAGCTGGCAAGAATCAAACCTCCACAGAAAGATTCCTGTGGTATCGTAGGCCAGCTTCCTAAGGCCTCAGCCTCAAGCACTTAACACAGGGAACTTTCTACACTCTGGTTCTGTTCTAACGGAAGGATCATTTCCAAGTGTTCGCTCAGACCAGCTTGCCCAGCACCCTCACTGCTGTGCAGCTCTGGATGTGTGGCCATGGCTGAACAGCAAGAATTCCTGCCCATTTCCCTTCTGGCTGGAGCATGCTTACAGTGTGTTTGTGGTTAATGATTTTGCTGTAGATTGTTGGCTTCCTGCCTTGGCAATTCAGACAGTTCCTTTTCCCAACATATCTCCAGCACATCAGTCCCTGGCTGGGTCTCCTGGGCAATGGAAAACATAAGAACATAAGAACGGCTGTACCGGGTCAGACCAAAGGTCCATCTAGCCCAGTATCTGTCTACCGACAGTGGCCAATGCCAGGTGCCCAAGAGGGAGTGAACCTAACAGGCATTGATCAAGTGATCTTCCTCCTGCCATCCATCTCCATCCTCTCACAAACAGAGGCTATGGACACCATTCTTACCCATCCTCGCTAATAGCCATTTATGGACTTAGCCACCATGAATTTATCCAGTTCCCTTTTAAACATTGTTATAGTCCTAGCCTTCACAACCTCCTCAGGTAAGGAGTTCCACAAGTTGACTGTGCGCTGCATGAAGAAGAACTTCCTTTTATTTGTTTTAAACCTGCTGCCTATTAATTTCATTTGGTGACCTCTAGTTCTTGTATTATGGGAATAAGTAAATAACTTTTCCTTATCCACTTTCTCAATGTCACTCATGACCTTATATACCTCTGTCATATCCCCCCTTAGTCTCCTCTTTTCCAAGCTGAAGAGTCCTAGCCTCTTTAATCTTTCCTCATATGGGACCCTCTCCAAACCCATAATCATATTAGTTGCACTTTGTTGAACCTTTTCTAGTGCTAGAATATCTTTTTGAGGTGAGGAGACCACATCTGTACACAGTATTCGAGATGTGGGCGTACCATGGATTTATATAAGGGCAATACTATATTCTCCGTCTTGTTCTCTATCCCCTTTTTAACGATTCCTAACATCCTGTTTGCTTTTGATCGCCTCTGCACACTGCGTGGACATCTTCAGAGAACTATCCACAATGACTCCAAGATCTTTTCCTGTGACGTTGTAGCTAAATTAGCCCCCATCATATTGTATGTATATTTGGTGTTATTTTTCCCAATGTGCATTACTTTACATTTATCCACAATAAATTTCATTTGCCATTTTGTTGCCCAATCACTTAGTTTTGTGATAGCTTATTGAAGTTCTTCACAATCTGCTTAACTATCTTGAGTAGTTTAGTATCATCTGTAAACTTTGCCACCTCACTGTTTACCCCTTTCTCCAGATCATTTATGAATAAATTGAATAGGATTGGTCCTAGGACTGACCCTTGGGGAACACCACTAGTTACCCCTCTCCATTCTGAGAATTTACCATTAATTCCTACCCTTTGTTCCCTGTCTTTTAACCAGTTCTCAATCCATGAAAGGACCTTCCCTTTTATCCCATGACAACTTAATTTACGTAAGAGCCTTTGGTGAGGGACCTTGTCAAAGGCTTTCAGGAAATCCAAGTACACTATGTCCACTGGATCACCCTTTTCCACATGTTTGTTGACCCCTTCAAAGAACTCTAATAGATTAGTAAGACACGATTTCCCTTTACAGAAACCATGTTGACTACTGCTCAATAATTTATGTTTTTCTATGTGTCTGACAATTTTATTCTTAACTATTGTTTCAACTAATTTGCCCCGTACCGACGTTAGACTTACGGTCTGTAATTGCCGGATCACCTCTAGAGCCCTTTTTAAATATTGGCGTTACATTAGCTAACTTCCAATCATTGGGTACCGAAGCCGATTTAAAGGACAGATTACAAACCTTAGTTAATAGTTCCGCAACTTCACATTTGAGTTCTTTCAGAACTCTTGGGTGAATGCCATTTGGTCCCGGTGACTTGTTTATGTTGAGTTTATCAATTAATTCCAAAACCTCCTCTAGTGACACTTCAATCTGTGACAGTTCCTCAGATTTGTCACCTACAAAAGCCAGCTCAGGTTTGGGAATCTCCCTAACATCCTCAGCCGTGAAGACTGAAGCAAAGAATTCATTTAGATTCTCCGCAATGACTTTATCGTCTTTAAGCGCTCCTTTTGTATTTTGATCGTCAAGGGCCCCACTGGTTGTTTAGCAGGCTTCCTGCTTCTGATGTACTTAAAAAACATTTTGTTATTACCTTTGGAGTTTTTGGCTAGCCGTTCTTCAAACTCCTCTTTGGCTTTTCTTATTACACTCTTGCACTTAAGTTGGCAGTGTTTATGCTCCTTTCTATTTGCCTCACTAGGATTTGACGTCCACTTTTTAAAGGAAGTCTTTTTATCTCTCACTGCTTCTTTTACATGGTTGTTAAGCCACGATGGCTCTTTTTTAGTTTCTTTTACTGTGTTTCTTAATTTGGGGTATACATTGAAGTTGGGCCTCTATTATGGTGTCTTTAAAAAGGGCCCATGCAACTTGCAGGGATTTCATTTTAGTCACTCTACCTTTTAACTTTTGTTTAACTTTTGTTTAACTAACCATCTGCTTCCTCACCATGGGGAATAGGCAGAAAATGCTTTTAAAAAGCCTTTTGAAAAGTAAAAGTAAAACAAGCCAAGCAACCCCTCCCTTGCTTTGTGCTGGGTGCCCAGCTGTGGGCCTGTGGGGAGGGGGAGGCTGGCGGGAGAGGTGTTCTGAGCACACCCGGTCAGGGAAGGTGGAGTTGGCCAAAGGGCAGGTTGAATCTTTAGCAGAGAATTCCTTTCTCCATTGTGTTAGCTAAGCGTTGCTGTTAAATGTCAGCCCACAAATGCAGCATTTGAAACAATCCGACTCTAAATCCCCCACCCTCTCAGTTGCTGTAGTTCTCACATCCTCTGCTCTTGTGATGTCACCACATGACATGGTGTCTTATTCCCATAGTGTCCTGTAGGTTAGACAGGAATAAGTTTATGAGGTAAATACTGAAGCATAACTCCATCCCTTCCTCCTTTTGACTTCGGAAAAATAAATCCTGTCGCCTCCCTCAGTCCCAACCCAGCCCCACCGGCGCTGCTGTGGCTTGGAGACAGGTACCCTCTCATCTGGCCCTGAGCTGCTGTGGGGAGAGAGGGCTGGAGGGGGCAGTTCTTTCTCCCTGGGGCAACCTGCTCCCCAATCTCCTCATTCCCAGCCCCACCCCAGAGCCCTCACCCCCTGCACCCCTACCCTCTGCTCCAATGCTGAGACCCTCATCCCTAGCCCCACTCCAGAGCCTGCACCCCCAGCCGGAGCCCTCACATCACTGCACCCCAACCCCCCCCCCCCCGAGCGTCTCCCACACTCCAAACCTTTCAGCCTCACCCCTGCCACACACCATCCATGTGCAGAATGAATTTTGTAAGGAGCGCAATATGCAGGTGATGTGTCACACCTCACCTCCATATTTGTGCCCAAAACAAAATTCATTCCACACATGGACATAACAAATTAGAGGAAACACTGCTCCTGGCTTTCAGCCTCTCTCACACATCTTGAATTTCACACACTGAGTGATCAGAATAAAGTGCCCTCAAGTGAGCTAGAGACAACAGTGGTTCATAGTAATTATTCAGCAAGTATTTTAGAAGACCTAGGACATTACTGAAAATCATGACCTGCCAAGAGACAATTAATGGAGAGAAGCAGCAAGATTAATTCCATACATTGGATTGGTTGTGACTTATTTGCCTGATTTGAAAAGAGACCAAACTGACCTGAGTCTCCTTGGTGTCGATAGCCCCCTGCTCAGCCAATCAGCACTGAGACTCTGAGAGGCAGGAGGCTGAGGGGTCTCACCAGATGTCCCAAAGGACGGCCCAGGACACCATCAGAGGGGATCACTCTCAGACCCAGACCCACCTCTTGGTGAGGACCTCCCGCAATAAGACCAATACCCCTCCCCTGCCCGCACTCCAGACCCGTCCCTCCTAGGTAGAGGAGGAAGCTGGAAAAGGGAAAAAGAAGCAAGAGAAGAGGAGAAAGGAGGGAGGAAAGAGGAAAAGATAAACCAAAAAGGATACACCCCAATGTCCCCAGGGATTCCAATCATCAAAACCTAGGGAGGAAATCAAATTCTGCCACCTGAAGCCAGTGCTGTCTGTGCCTAGAATGCTGCCTGCGCCAGGTGGATCAGACGGAACAGGTTCCAAAGCTCTCTGAGCCTCTTACCTTCTCAAAGGGAAGTTTGTTTTCGGCACAATCAGTGGTAGGAAAGGAGAAAACTCCACAGAGGTTCCTCCTCATGCTCACAACTCTGAATCCTAATTCTCTCTCAGCCCTCGAGGAGAGACCTCGCGAAGGTGACTTGCGGCAGCAAAGCCGGGAGGTCTCAGAGACTGGCCTGGCCCTGCACCTCTGTCCTGCCCGGCTGATGTCGGGGTCTCTCTGTGAGGTTACCCCCTCCCCAACACCTTTGCCCAATAGGCCGAGTTCCTGCAAAAGCCCTTTGTGATGTCACTGCCTCACCCACCCCTCCCCTCAAAGCTGATGTCCTGCCCCTGGCCAGACTCGTTGGGTGTTTGAGTTGTTTCCCCTGGATCTGAGGTTGCCAACTTTCTGACACAAGTTATCTGCACTATCTAGCACAAGTTATCTGCACTGTTCACACAAGTACGAGGCATCTCTGCTCACTTTGGCTAAAGAGAAATGGGTCCCTTTGCAAAATCAAACACTGACAAATAAGAGAGCAAGACACTGTATGATTTCTAGAGCTGATATAGGGCAATTGGTTCTGCTTCATTATGATTGCATCATCCATGACTTCTAGGAATAACATGATGCAATTCATATCATGTATGAGGCAATACCAGCTTCAGAATGTATCCTTCATTGTTTTGCCTAAAAAGCAAATACTGTCCAGAGCCATTCATAGATTTATTCATAGATCCAGTCAAAGATGTATTATAGTCATTACTGGTTTAAATTGAGATCCCGTCCCTTTATAACTCACTTATCCTCCACCATTCCCAAGTCAAGGGTCATAAATACTGACTCAATAGCATATCTTGAAAACTAGAGCCAATCAAGAATTTTAAACATCATTTTCGTTCTCAGTGACCCAAAATTAGTAAAGTTGGACTCCATTTATTTCAGAAGCATTTTGGCTGTAGAGCAGTGTAACAAGCCTCTCCTAGCTGCCTCCTGGTGCGGGGAGGCTGGGGAGCTATGGGGACCTGTTTGAGAGGGTCACTAGTAGCAGCGTAGCACAGGAGGTGTCCTATCGGGTTGAGTCATTGCAGATGATGATGTAGTGCAGCAGACCCCCGTTTTGCCAACCGCATTAGGCAGCTTTCCATGTTAAGCGAACTCCCAGTGCCCACAGGTGCAGCAGCCGGCGATTTGTCCTGTGGCCGCTAGGTGGCGCTGCAGCCTCGCACTTTCCCGTTCCCCCGGGTATGGGAAGGTTTGATAAGGTGAGCTGGCTCCACCCGGCCCCGGGGAGATGCCGTCAGTGGGGTCTGCTGTGTAAGGGCTGAAAGTCAATTTTACTGGCATTTTATGATCTTTCAATTATGAAGGGGAGCAACTGCTTACCCTGACTGAAGCATCTTATCTCGTTTCCAAATTGAAGTGTCTCCTCTTTGTGTGCGAAGAGACAGTTTAAGGGGACGCCACAAACGGGAGATGCTTTTGGTTTGGAAAACAAAATATTTTTGCAAAGATTTTTCATCCAAATTGATTTAGGATTAATGGGGTCAAATTCCATGCTGTGCCCTGTGGCTTTAAGGCATTGGAGAACTGCTGAAGAGGTTAAAGGCCGCAGAGCTGGGTAGCTGGGTGTGGTGCCTCCAAAGTTATTGTGCTCTGGTGAGACTGAGCAGTTGTGGGGATTGTGCAAGCTGTGGTGTTTACATGCACATAGAAAATGTAATGAAACTCCATTTTTAAAACCACTCATGTCTGGGAATGGAAGAGAAGCTCTTTGAAATAAGTGTCCCCTTCATACTCTTCAAGATCACTGGCTCCAACACTCAGCTGCCTCAGGAACTCAGTGGTGGTGCATTTGAGGGTGGATCGAGAGGTTTCTGGTTCAAGTCCAGCTGCTCTCTTACATGTCCTCTTTTTTAATTGATCTATATTTTCATATCCATCTCCTGTATGTTCAGGAGTTCCGCTGAACGGGGACGTGAAATGAATTTCATCATTCAATATCTTCCTGTTAAAATGTACAAACACTGAGGAAAGCTGTCCATCAGCTGAAATCCGTTCTGGTCCTCTGAGGCGGTAGTTTGTTTTCATTCTTGAAACAAAGATAGAGTACGACTGTAGATGTGCAGGTCCTTGTTCTCCACGAGCGATGCTGTGCAGAAGAAGAAGAACCAGTGGCAATCAAGTGGACACTAGGGAGTTTAGACTTGCCTTCCAAGGGAGTATTGGGGCAAAAGACATATCTGGCTTCAAGACTACACTTAATACGTTTATGGAGGGGATGGTATGATGGGCTAGCCAAATTTTGGCAATGAATTTGGCAATTGATCTTTGATTCTCAGCAGGTAAGTATGCCCAGTGGTCTGGATGGGATGTTAGATGGGTTGGGATGTGAGTTACTGCAGAGAATTCTCTCGTGGGTGCTGGCTGGTGAGTCTTGCCCACATGCTAAGGGTTTAAGTGATCAGCATCTTTGGGGTCGGGAAGGAATTTTCCTCCAGGGCAGATTGGCAGAGGCCCTGGAGGTTTCTCGCCTTCCTCTGCAGCATGGGGCACTGGTCACTTGCTAGAGGATTCTCTGCAGCTTGAGGTCTTCAAAGCACAATTTGGGGAGTTCAGTAAGTCAGACATAGGTTAGGGGTTTGCTATAGAAGTGGATGGGTGAGATTGTGTGGCCTGCGTTGTGAAGGAGGTGGGACTAGATGATCATTATGGTCCCTTCTGACCTTCGAGTCTATGAGTCTATGAGACCATGGGAGGGTGGGGAGGAGCTGTGAGGCCGGCGGGTGTGTGCGGTGCAGGGCATTTGGAGTGTGGGAGCTGCTGGGGGGCCGGTGGGTGCCTGGGCTGCTGCTGCTGCCCCAGCCGGGTCTGTATGGGGGAGAGATCTGCATTAGCCCCCTTTGTGCCCAGCTCTGGGGGGCAGGGAGGTTCGGACTCTTTGCGGTGGCTGGAGCCAGCCGCTGAGCCGAGCCTGCCGGCGAGGAGAGACCTGGGGAAAGAGCTGCGGCTGAGCAGGAAAGTGAGTCTGGAATTCAGCTCTCACCGCCCCAGATCTGCCGCTGAGGCCAAAGCAGAGGTTCTTTTGGTTCAGTTCTTGGGTAACCTGCATTGAGCTGTGCGCTCATTGCTTACAATCCTTCAAGCCTATCTTTGCATAGTTAATCAATGTGTGTTCTATTTCCCCTAAAACTCTTCGTTTTGCTAGATGTGGTTGGGGCACCTGCTCAGGACCAGAGACTGGTGCATGATCCTCTCCACTTGGAGGAGGAGCAGACTGGGTAATAAAGTGATCCCGTCAGGCTTTTGGCCAGGGCAAGTCGCTGCAGCACTGGGGACCTAGGCTGGGAGCTGGGAGAAGCTTCCTGGTCCCTGCAGCTGGGTGTGTTCCTGCCTGTGCAAAGGTTTGTGTGAGTGCAGGGACGGGAGCGAGCTGCATCTTCTCCCAGCAGCAGTGTGAGAGGGCGCCCAGGCTGGGGAGACAGAGAGCTCAGCGGTACCCCAGCTCCAAGTTGCACCCCTGGGGGCCTTTAAACGTTAGGAACCATCAGAGTTAAGGTGACGTTTATAAACTTTGTGCAGTGCTGTTGTGCATGCGTGTTATGATACAGACTCACAAGCGTGGCCTTGGGGTGAATTCTCTGCCCCCGACAGCCTGTGAGCGCGAGGAGGAGCCTCCTTGGGGTTTTCCCCTTTCCCACTGCTAATTGAGTGAGAAGACAGACGTCCCTGTGGAGCAGATAAGAGCCTCAGAGAGGTTTCATGTTGTAGCACCTCAGCTCCTACCTATTACTTGGGAACAGCTCGGCTCCTACCATTTTCGGGGCATTCAGAGAAATGGACCCCTGAGCCCCAGAAGGAACTGCAAGGGAAGCCCAGAGCTCTCACTTCAGATGCCAGGCAGAAGCCCTGAGCCCAGGTACCCAGAGTGCCGTCAGGAGTTGGGAAGGGCATGAAAGTCCTGAGCCCAGTGCCCCAGCCCTGGCTGCAGCCACAGGGGGCCAGAAGCTCTGAGTCCGGGCACCCAGAGATGTGACTGGAGCAGAAGCTGCCAAGGCCAAAGCCCTGAGCCCAACACCGGGCTGATGCAGCACACTCACTTCTGCATTGCCTCTGCAAGTGCATCTGATATCCCCACGGAGAGGAAGTCCTGTCCCCAGCCAGGCAGAGAAACAGCTAGGAGGCCCCTACTGGGTTCTCCTGGCTGGGGTCCAACAGGACAGGAGATCGGATTTCACGGGGCAGGGCTAATTCGATCTAGCCAAGAAAGGCACAACAAGAACCAATGGCTGTCAGCTGAAGTGTAAAAAGCCTGAAACCTTTTAATCGTTTTGAAAATGTAAGGACTTTCTTTTCCTAATTATTTTATGGTTTATTTTATTAGCCACTGGAAAGCAAACAAGTAACGTTAAATGAAGGGGTTTTGGTTTGTTACTTTCCTTATCCTTTTTCTTAATATATAATAGTTTTTCATTCTGGAAGGTGTACTGTTTAAACAATGAAGCTCTTACTCATCTGTTCTTTTCAATATATATTTTATTGCCATTCTTATCTTTGTGAAGGTCCCTTTTTCACCACTCAATCCTGTGTTTATCAGAGAATTGAACGTAATTAAATTAAACTGTATTAAAACAAAACTCATTTTATGCAACTTCAGTTTCCGCTAAAGTTCTAAGCTATAACCCTGAATGTGCAAGGAGCAGATAAACAATATCCAAGAAAGAGCTGGAATTTTTCATCTTATTTTCACCTAGTCCTTACTAAGGAAAGTAGCAAACAATTGCCCTTTGTAAAGGGAAGGTGAGTGTGGCAGTGACTTACAAACCCAAATGAGCACAGCAGGAGGCTATCGTGGCTATCCACATCTGGCCCTGTTTCTTTACAAACTTCCTTTCTGTAATGATGCTCTGGCAGGACAGGGCAATGGGGCAGTCATCAAGGTAGCTCTTGCCATGGTAGCCAGGTTGCTATTCATTCTCCATCTTTGCAAATGTCTCTCTGGAGGACAAGGGTGCTGAGTGGTGGATCCTCTCTGATGTCACAATGCTACTGCTCAGCCAGCACCAGGTAGCAGCAAATGTGCAGTGTGTATGAGGAGGAGGGAACAGGGTTTCCCAAGGCTCCTGTTTCCCCAAATTTCCTAAAGTAAGACAATAACCTAACTACATAGAACAGGATTAATGATGATGCCACACACTCTGATAATTAGTCACTGAAATTTGATTCAAGTCTCCCCATGGCTTTTTAGAAACAAGGGTTCCAAAAAGGAGAGACTCTTGTACAAAGAAAATGTTGATGCTCTGATGTATTTGCAGTTGTGTTAAAATTGAATACTGTGACGTTACATGTTGGGCAGTGTTTCTGTACGTGCTTGCATGCTAGGCAGCTCAGTAAGGCAGAACAAACTTGGGACTTAGCACCAGTCAGTCAGCAGGTACCCAGTGAGTTGTGCCTCTCTGATGAAAGGATTAGCCTATGTTCTCTCCTCTGATTTTTGACAGAGTTCTTATGTGCTATTGTTCTGGTCTTAATAAACAAATTGACAAGGGATATTGCAAAGCTTTCAGCAAGAAATATTTTATGTTTTCTCTAACTTGTCTGCTTGTGTGCCAGATAACAGAAAAGCCAGACAATGGCTGAAAAAAATAAAAAAATCTGAAGCCAAAGTCCTTTCGAAAGAAAAAAAAGAAAGTTTTCCAGCACAACATTTATTAACCTCAGAAATGTTGATTCCTTGTAATTGAGACATTCCTGGAACACGTCCATCTCAATGAAATGTTGTTTGGTGGGCTTACCAAAATGGAAAAGTGGAAGAGTTCAAAGTTGTTGTAGAACAATCTGCATTGCCACCCTCACTGCCGTCCTGCCTTCAGACCTGGGCTTGGAGGAAGGAGCCATGGCAACCGTTCTGAAACTACAAGTCATTCCCAAATGTGGAGGTTCCTTTTGGCCTTGGAATTTATGAATCTGGGCACCCAGAGATGTGGCTGAAGCAGAAGCTGCCTTTTGGCCAAAGCCCTGATCCCAATGACAGGCTGATGCAGTGCACTTGCTTCTGCACTGCCTCTGGAGTGCATCTGATATCCCTACGGAGCATCCATACAGGGAAGTCTGTCCCAAATCCAGAAGACAAACAGCTAGGAGGCACCTACTGGGGTGCTCCTGCCTGAGGGCTCCCAGCAGGACAGGAGATCGGATTTCATGGGGCAAGGCTAATTCAATCTAGCCAAGAAAGGCAAAACAAGAACCAATGGCATGTTTTGAAAATCCTGACTTTGAAATTCAATTATGAAATGTAAGGCACACATTTTTGACAGTGAGAGACACTAGCCACTGGAACAAATTACCTAGGGAAAGGTGGATTCTCTGTTTCCAGCTATCCTCACATCACAACTTGTTGTCATTCTGGAATAGTTTTTGCCTTTCTATGTGACTATTTACAAGCAATTGGGCTTAATCATCTAAGTGTGTGAAATTTCATAGCCTGAGAAATAGAGGCCGGATTAGGCCATCAAATTGTTTCTCAACTGACACCTCTGTGAAAAACTCATTGTGGGGTGAGGAACAGACTCTGCTGTTTTAAACTGGGTAGCCTGCTTGCTCCCCAGAATCAATAATGACCAAGTGGGGAGATCTTGGGGTGCAAGTTCTCAAACATACCCTGAATGTGGCCAGGGGCAGATAAACATCAGGCCTGCAAGGAAAGGTGAGAATTTTTCATCTTATTTTCACTAGGCCTTTGGCAGTAGAATTCAGCCTATTGGGCAAAGAAACGATGCAGGCGGATGTGACCTCACAGAGCTCCCTTGACAACAGCCAGGCAGGACAGGGATGGGGCAGGGAAGCTCGGAGACCCTGTAGCCTGGTTGCAGCAAGCCTCCATCTTTGCTGTCTCTGTGAGGACCAAGGAGGCAATCAGTTGGGGAGGAGATACTTTGTGAGTTTTCATTTCTGTGTTTAGATTTTGTCGAAAAGTCATCACCTGTGTAGAAAGTAAGACAAAATATAGGCTCTGTGTACAAGATAGAGGATTCAAACCTGGGAACCACCAGCTCTGAAAAGACTTGGGGTCATGGGGATAATCAGCTCCCCAGGTGTTCCCAGAGCCAGAAGGGCAAATGTGACTCTTGGAGACCATACACAGGAGCAGGCCCAATCTCAAGTAGAAATAACAGAGGTTCCATATTTGTATACTGAGCACTGGTGCAACCACTCCTGGAAAATTGTGTCCACTTCTGGTGTCCACAGTTTGAGACAGATGCTCTCACATTGGACAGGGTTCACAGAAGAGCCACATGAATGATGAGACAGGACAGTCCTCCTTGTGCTGACAGACAGCAGCTCATTCAAAGAGAAGGCAAGCGGTGAGCCTAACAAGAAATATTTACTAATGAGCTCTATCACTTTGCAGATAAAGGTTGCCAGACTCAGACAATGGCTATTCAGGGGACACCATCATAGACCTAATTCACACTAGAGAGAAAGCGCGCATTTTTAACCTGAGGGTTTGGAGCCAACGTGATATATGCCATCATGTGCTGGATCCTCCACAACTGGCCAAAAAATCAAGATTGTGTGATTTTCTAAACAATTTGCTTTAATTTCTGTCAAGAATTATTTTAACATTCAATGTCCATGTCGGAGAACACTTCAGACCAGAGTGGTTCCTTTTGGCCTTGGAATTTACATGACCCAAATCTGTGACTCGCAATTCTTCAACAAAATTTGTCCTTTTGGGCTTCCCTCTTCCTAATTTTTCCTCTTTTCTCATCTTCTCTTTCCTCTTATTCCAGTTTCTTCCTGCTGATCTTCTTCCTGGGATCAGGTAATGAAAGTTTTTTTCATCATCATGGAAATATCCCACCTTAATTGATTAATCTTATTAGAGACATTTGCTAACAAAGAGCCATTTTTCATGTTCTCTGTATATATATCTTCTTTGTATTTTCCACTGCATGCATCTGATGAAGTGGGTTTATTGATGAACAAATAAATGTGTTAGTCTCTAAGGTGACACGAGTACTCCTCGTTCTATAAACTACAATTGAATCAGTTTGCAGGATTTATATCAAGCATCCTAAAGTAGTTTACATATTGCTCTAATTAAGAGATCATCTCTCTGCTGGAGAATGTTATCTTAGGATAATGGTCTCCGCTGCCGAAGCATTTATGGAAAAAATGTTGACGTGTGATATTTATTTTCAAAACCTAAGGCTTTGATCCTCTCTCAATGTTCTGTTACAATGACTTTGTTTCTGTTCAAATTATCAGAATATATATCTAATAATTTTCTCAGCTGAATGTTGAAGCAGTAACGTAACAGATGTTTCCCAAACAGTTATTGACCTGAAGCATCGTGATTCGTTTAGAACAACTTATTGTTTGATTCAGCCAGTCAGATCAGTTCAGTTTATCCATAAAAACACATCCAGAGAAAGTTGACAATGGTGATGGAGAGAGGGTGGATGAGAGGGGCTGAGCTGTTGTCTTAAATACTCTTTATGCCTCTGATTAATTAGCACAGATTTAATTTAATATACATCTAGTTTAAAATTGGAAGAACTTTACTACTTACTCTCTACTTTCTCTTCATGTAAATTCAAGCATTGCACTATGCAAACTTGGGACAGCTATAATGTTAAGAACCTGAATCTCTAAACTTAGGACTCAGGAGGCATTTGGATAAAAATCCAGCACCTTCCTCTTCCTTGGTGGGAAGAGTTCTCTGGGCTTCTCCCCAGGGCATGCCTGATCCACCTATTTCATATTTACTGCTGATTGATAGATTTAACCCTCCAGTTGGTTTGGTGGCTTTAGCTGTAGTTTGTCAAGCTCTATTGTGTCTCCTGAATTCAAGTCATCAGCACAGGGGAAAATACAATGAATCAGCCTGGCTGATTCTCCTCTGTGTCTTTAAAAAATACAGTGAATTTAAAAGACACTATTATTGTTTTATTTTTGTTTGCACGGAGGTTCCATTCTGGGAGCTATGTGCCTACAAGTCATGCTGATTAAACCTCAGGAACATCAGAGTTCAACTCCCTTTAAAATAATGTTTGAACTATAAAAGAAAATTAAACAGTGATTTCTTTTGAAATGTCAAGCTATTTTTGCCCTTTTTCTAAAAAAATTCTCCGTGTCAACTAAGTCCTTGGATTGTTTGAAAACAAAATATGATATTTTTGCATGGGAAAATTTTATGTTCAATACCCACATGGAGTAACTCGTGGGTGCTGGGAATCCTTGCAGAGAGGGACACAAGAAGCACTGTCCCTCCTCCAGTATGCAAATGGGAAAAGATCAATGGCTGGAGTAGCTTCCACCTTGTACCTATTAAAGTCAATGATTTAGTTACATAACTATAGGCACTCAGAGTATGGGAATTTTTGGCCTATGTGAGCTTGACCAGGGCCACAGTGGGAGCCAGTGTCAACTTCAGGATTGAGTCGCTTTGTTCTCATCCTGAGCCCACTACCATACTATATTGCCTCTTCTATTTGTCTGCCCCTTTTTGTGGTCAAACGTCTGTGCTGGATGCTCAGCAGAAGAACTTGTGATAGTCCTAGTGTATCAACGGTAGCGTGAGTGGGTACTGCCCTTCAGCTGCAAAATGATCCTGGGGCCTTCCCAAAAATCAAAGAGCTTCTGGCTGTGATTTGTCCAGTCCTCAAGGCCAGCCAGGTGACTGTAAATAACTTACAATCTGGTAGGAAAAATTAGTATCAAGATTCCAACTCTAGCAGTCAGACAACATTGGTTCAATTTACAAAGAGATTGCTTTTTATATTCCTTGGTTCCCCCCCAAATTACAGGAAGGGCCTGTGACCCTGGGTCCTGCCCAGGAAGGCTACAAAGAGAGCAGGTCTACATCCCTTTTCTCTTTGTGCATAGTCCTGCCTGCTCCCTTTTCAGTTTCAGTTCTGCTACCACAGTACTGATCAGCACATAAGAATAGGAAAGGGCACCACCCCTCCTGGTGTTGGGAGGAACACAGAATATTATGTGCTCTTATTCCAGCACATAAAGAATGTTATGGCACATAGGAATGTTATGGAATAACATAGGAATGCCTTAGGGCACATAGGAAAGGGCACGCTGGTAGCACACGGCCAGGCGGACCAGTGTGCCTCTGGCTCCCAACGGGGCTGCGCGCCTGTGTCTGTCTGTCTCCCCCCCAGCTCCACCAACGTGGCCTGATAGTTCACGCTTGCGATCTGGTCACACTCCCCCTCCGTCCATCTTTCACTCCCTTCCCTGCGTCCCCCCAGCCCTGTCCTCTGTCCCGTCCGCTCTGTCCATCCGTCCCTGCCCCCTTCGTCCCCTCCGTCCCGTCCCTGCATCCCCCCAGCCCCGCCCAGGCAGCTGCTTTGCCTGCGTCACGGCCCATCCCTTCCCCCCTTCCCTCCCCCACGTGTGCGGAGAACGTTTGTTTTGGTGGTTGCGGTGACAGTGGGCGGAGCCAGGTGACCACGCTGGTTGGGCGGGGCAGAGGCGGTGACGTCACAAGTGGGGCGGCCGAGCGGCGTCACAGTTCCCAACGGACAGTGTCAGCGCTCTGGGCGCGAGCCGCCCGCGAGGACACCCCCCTCCACCCCGCGCACCAGCTCGCAGCAGCAGCGGCTCCCCGGCAGCGGCGCGGGCAGATCCCGGGAGCCGTCTCGCGCCGCCCCCTCCTGCTGCTGCTGCTGCTGCGCTGCCCGGCGGCGGGACCGCGGCTGGCCCCGCCCCCCTGCTCCGGAGGGGCCCGTCCGAGCTGTAATTAAAGGGTTTTGGTCTTGCAACTTTTTCATATTTTTGGGGCAACGTTTTTACCCCCCCCCCCCCCTTTGAGCCTCTCCCCAGCGGGACGCGCCGTGGGGCGCCCAGCCCGAGCAGCGGCTGACACTTCCCTGGGGTGGGGTGTCCCCGCTCCGTGGCGCCCGATGGATCTCGGTGGCACAGCAGCGTGGATCCGGGTCCCGAGCAGCGGCTGCGTTACAGGGCTGTCTGGTTCTCTCCCCGTGTTGTCTGCAGGCAGCCACCCGGCCAATTGGACACGGCTCTCAGCGGCACGCTGCTGCCCTCCTCGCGATCCTCGCGGCGGGCAGGAGAAAGCCCTGAGGCAGGCAGGTGTCAGCAATGCAGTATCCCTCCCCACCCTGCACAGCCTGCCCGGTGCTCCGCGGTGCCGGTGCTGGATCGCAGCGCAGAGCTGCCCGGCCCCAGCTGGCGAGTGACCGGGGCTGAGCTGGGCTGCAAATGAACAGGAGGACGGACAGAGACAGGGGACAGGACAGAGGACAGGGCTGGGGATGCAGGGACAGGACGGAGGACGAAGGGGGCAGGGAGGGATGGAGACGGGATGGGACAGAGGACAGGGCTGGGGGGATGCAGGGACGGGACGGAGGGGACGAAGGGGCAGGGACGGATGGAGACAGGGGACAGGACAGAGGACAGGGCTGGGGATGCAGGGAGGGGCGGAGGGACGAAGGGGCAGGGACGGATGGAGGCAGGGACAGGACAGAGGACAGGGCTGGGGATGCAGGGATGGGACGGAGGGGACGAAGAGGCAGGGACGGATGGAGGCAGGGACGGGACAGAGGACAGGGCTGGGGATGCAGGGACAGGACCGAGGGACGAAGGGCAGGGACGGATGGAGACAGGGGCGGGACAGAGGACAGGGCTGGGGATGCAGGGATGGGACGGAGGGGACGAAGGGGCAGGGACGGATGGAGACAGGGGACAGGACAGAGGACAGGGCTGGGGGATGCAGGGACGGACGGAGGGACGAAGGGGCAGGGACGGATGGAGAGGGAGACAGGACAGAGGACAGGGCTGGGGATGCAGGGGGGAGGGGCGAAGGGGCAGGGACGGATGGAGACAGGGACGGGACAGAGGACAGGGCTGGGGAAGGGAGTGAAGGATGGACGGAGGGGAGGTGACCAGATCATAGCGTGAACTATCAGGCCACGTTGGTGGAGCTGGGAGACAGACAGACACAGGTGCGCAGCCCGTTGGGAGCCAGAGGCACACTGGTCCGCCTGGCCCTGTGCTACCAGCGTGCCCTTTCCTATTGGGTGCGCCCATGCTGTGCCACAGGCTCCCCTGCCCAGCACCCCTACAACTCTTCCACCACAAATGCACAGTGCTGTGCACACACACCTCAGCACACCCCTGCCCACAGCCCCACCACAGCTGCCCAGCACCCCACACAGAAACCCCCACTCTCTAGTTTCCCAATACACACAGATTTCCCCTCCCTTCCTTCCTCCCTCCCAGTGCCCTTCCCCACAGCCCCACACCATAACTGCACAATGCCCCACACCGACCCCCCGTGCCCTGACACACAGATCTCCCCATAGCCCAGCACCTGTTTTTCACTCTTGTTTTTCAAGACCCAAGGGAGAAATCCCCTCCCTCCTCCTACTCCATGGGAGGAGGGAAGCGGGGATTGAGCTTCTCTATGAATAGCTCCAGTGCCTGATTCTGCTTGAACTTACTTTTCCTGAAAGAGGCACCATTTTCTCAGTTTACCGTCACCCTGGGGTTCTGAATAACAGCAGTGAAACTGACCAAAGCTGCTAGTGCTTGGCAGCATTGTGAGGCGGAATAGAAGCTCTGGAACTGCCAGTTTGCAGACTCAGGAAGACAGGTCTGCACTGGTTTACATTTGGAAGGTTATCTTCAGATAATGAAAGCTGGGCATGTGCTTTCTTCAATCCTGACAATGCATGGCAGAGAATACAATTATTAAAGAAAAACAGTTTTAGCCCCTTTTTGCACAGTTACCTGCACTTATACAGGTTGCAACCTGATATTCCTTGCACAATCTACAAGTTTGGGTGCATCGGTAATGCCCTAATTGTATTACCGTTGCACCGTGATTTTCTTAGTTCTTTTTAACCAAGGTGAAGTATTCCTAGAAAATAGGTGAAACATTTGGATTTGTAACAGTAATGTAAATACTGTGATAAATTCAGTGCCCTAGCTTCCCATGGTTCCACAATCATAGAAATGGCACTGGAATTTACTTTTATCTTCAGAATTCTTCCCCCTCCCTCCATAGATCACCATAAGAACTTCAGGAAGGGCATTTGAAATAACACATAAAAGTGATTCCATGCACAAGTCTAGAGTGTTTTCTGTTTCTCTGGAATTTGGCAGTCTATGGTGCTTAATATGGGCATATATGTTTGATTACTATAGAAATTTTTCAGATCCTGTAAAAAAGTCTGTCTTCACAGAATCCTCTCATCATTGGTACAGAAAGTGAAACAGAAGTGCTGCAGTATTTTAGGGTTTCTGGATTTGTTTTCTCAGGAAACAATTTTAGTGCTTTTATTATGCCAGATAATTACAAAAATGTACTATCTTAAAAATACTGGTGATTGGCAGCAGTAGCCCTGGAAACGAAAATGGGTGAGATTTTCAAAGAGAGTAAGTGATTTAGGAACATAAGTCTCATTAACTTTTAATGGGACTGGCATTTCTAAGTCATGCAGTTTTCAATGTCTCACCCATCATGTAAAATAGGGCTTGAATTTTCTATGATTTAGTTGACCACTGGCATGTACTTTCAGTATTTTCAAAAGCATATACCAAATGGTAAATTAGAACATGCTGTAGCATGGCTAGTGCTGAATTATCAGAGAAGTAGTTTCAAAACTTCCAATTTTTATGCAGTATGTAGCTATTTATTTGTTCTAAAATCCATACTCTTACTGGCAGACTATTCTCAGACCTTGTAACCTTGTATGACTCTTACATAAACAAAGTTGTAGCTTCTAGTAGAGACTTAACTGATTTGCTCCGCTCTTTGTGTTATAGAGGAAAATCTTGTTCTCAGATGCCGATTCTTGAAATGATGAGGGTTTGTCAATCACCTTCTTTCAAGGCCGGATCAGATATTCAAACAAGGTTATGAACCTCCTTACTTGTACAGTCATAATTCCAAAACAGGTCGATCAAGAGGAGTTAAGTCCCTGCCCTGTATAATTTATAAACATGAAGCTGAGTAACCTTGGATGACTAAATTAAACTCTAAAATAATAATGAAAAGCTTAGCTTTATTTTAGCAAACTGGTATTACAAGTTTCATGACATAAATGTTAATTATCAATATCTTTGGCACTAGAAAATGGATTTTTCTCTGCACAAAGTCCATTTCTTGGCAGAGGATACATTGGGAACTATCAATATAAAAGGATTAATGTGGAGACATGAAGAATAATAAAACATTAAGGATGTTATCTAAATATTTCAAATAGAGAGAAAGAGGTACATGTCTACCTATAATATGAGTTTTAGGATCAGCGGGCTCAGTTGTTTACAGATTCTGAATGATGCTTTGTTTTGATTCTTGTGAAAGCTTCCTTATTTATTTTCGTGGCCCAGGGTTGTCTCCCTGGTTTCCCTGTTATATATTATATAATAAGCATGTTAATCAAGGGTGATCATGTTAGGTTCTTGTCATCCATGGTTTAAAACAATTAGAGAAACTCTTTCTTTTCCCCCCCTTAGCTTAGTCTGCAGAAAAATTCACAAGATGAAATAAGCTCTGTGTGGGATTTCCCATGGAGAGCAGTGAAATTGTCCTATTTGTTTTTCTATTTCATATTTCTGTACATGTTAATTTATTTTTATTCCTAAACCATTCCATAAGTTCCTATGTTTAAATATAATTTGAAAGTCAGAGTCACTCTAGGCAAAAAATAGAATTAAATTCTTTATTAGAAGTACATCATTAAGCATAAAGAATGAGAATTACTTGTGGCACCTTAGAGACTAACAAATTTAATAGCTCTGTAAAGGCAAAAGGGAAGGGCATGGGTGGAAATGAAAAAGTGCAGGCATTTGAAGAGGATTTCACTGGAGAGAGGATGAGGCTTGGAGATGGTAGCACACATTTAAAAAAAATTCATATTGCTTGTGTTTCAGGCAAAGACTAGGCATTTATTTACCTTTAAAATACATTTTTAACTGGATTTTCAAAACAGTTGCTCTCAGAAACCACTGTGTAACTTAACCCCTTAATTTAATTGTCTAGTAATTGATAGAATTAGAAACCACAGATATTAAGAAAGATTACACCAGAGGTTATCAAGGTAATTCACTGGACTGCATTTCTGGCATCTTTTGCATGATGCTGCAGAATATTTGGGGCACAGGACCATTGTTTTGTTAGACAGTGCCTAGAACAATGAGGCCCGAACCCTGATTGGTACAAATCATAATAGAAAGAACTGGGTGGAAATTGCTGAAGGGCCCGATCTTGCTCTAATTGAAGTCAATGGAAAAATTCCATTGATTTCAATGGTGTAAATTGAACCACAAAGGAGGCAGTTGGGGAGGATACCGCTGGGATAGGTTTACAGAAGGACAAGTGGCATTTGGGACTTCAGACACCTTGCAGAGCCAGAATGAAGTGACATACACAGAAGCAAAGACAGAGGGTGGTTGGTGAAGCTGTTAACAGCTGGGAGGTCCAGATATGTGAGCCACACTCAACAAAGTGAACATGTACAAGCACCGGGGCCAGAGTTTATTGTTTCCTGGATACTTTAAACAGGATCATTACATGCTGAAATAGATGAGTATTGCTAGAGTTATGAAGGCAAAATTGTCCTGTTAGATTGCACCTGGGGAAATCTGGGTTTTGTTTTATCTGTTGGTTTTATGGTTACTGTATATTTTGTTCCTGTCCTCTTTATAAAGTGCTGCTGATTTTTATATTGTTCCTTATTCATTTGATGCAGGGCCTTATTATATCCCGTTGTTGTTTTTAGGCTACTCTTGTGGAGTATGAAATATAATTAAAGGCCACATTTTCAAAGGATCCTCCTCTATTCAGGCATGTAGAAGTTTTCATGCAAATAGCAGCATGTGCATGTTTCAGGTAACAGCAGATGCATGCACAGGTGATAGATTCAGACTTGCAGTGCTCAGAAAGTGTGCATACAGATATTTGCATGGATTTAAATAGAGGCCACTTTTTGAAAACGTGTCAAAAAATATCAGTAAGTTAGGCCACCTTATAACTAGGTTACATTTAAATAGCTACATAAGTGGGATCAGGGAGATCTACTTTGTCCTGAGCTGTTACAATTGAAAAGTGCTGGGTCACTTTAATAATTTCAAACCCCTATAAAGAACCCCTTGTTATGGCAGGAGTCTTGTAGGTGATGTATGTGATGATGAATATGCCAGAAAAATTCCAAGATATCGTGTGTAATTGAGCAAAACCCCAGGTTTAATGGAATTGAAAAGTACTTGTGTCACAGATGTAGGCAATTACTGTTCATAAAGGGGCACCCACAACTTGAAAATCATTTCAATCAGAAAATGCTGCATCTACTATTATTACAATTAGCCACGGAGGTTGCTGTCACTGAATGGGATTAATGAAAAAATAACATTTTCATCTCTTGTTTTCATTTGTTTGCTGTGTGCATTTGGCAGGTCTCTGTGTAATAGTCCTTGTGTGATGGTGCCTGCCCTTCCCTATCCTACTGAAGAATGTGCTGATCAGTACTGTGGTAGCAGAACTGAAACTGAAAAGGTAGCAGGCAGGACTATGCACAAAGAGAAAAGGGATGTAGACCTGCCCTTTGTACCCTGCAGGACCTGTGGTCACAGGCCCTTCCTAATTTGGGGGGAACCAAGGAATATAAAAAGTAATCTCTTGTAAATTGAACCAATGTTGTCTGACTGCTAGAGTTGGAATCTTGATACTAATTTTTCCTAATGATTGTAAGTTATTTACAGTCACCTGGCTGGCCTTTGAGGACTGACAAATCACAGCCAGAAGCCCCCTCGAGGTTTGAAACCTGTTCAGTCTCAGTCATCTGGTGAGAGTTGAATTCTAGGCATGGAAAAAACAAGCTTAAGGAGGCAGAATTTTATTGTGTACCTGGGATTTTGTCCCTTAGATTCACTGGGGACATTGGGGTTTGTCCTTTGTTTCACCTTTTCATCCATCCCTCCCTCCCTCCTTTCTCTTCGTCTCTTGCTTCTTTTATCCTTTCTTCTATTCCCCTCCCAAAACCAGGAGAGGGGGGTGTGTGTGTATGTGTGTGTGTGTGTGTGTGTTGCGGGGCAGTGATCCCCACCAGTGACCTGGGCCATCCTTTGGGCTCTCTGGTGAGAACTCTCAGCCTCCCATCCTCAGTTTCTACCCTGATTGGCTGAGCAGGGGGTTATTGCCAGAGAGGAGACTCAGGTCTTGTTGTTCTTTTTTAAGACCAAGTAAATAAGTCATAAGCAGTTGTATGTTTGATGAATTTTGCTGCTTCTCTGCACTAATTGTCTCTGAGCAGTTCATGATTCTCTCTAACATTGCAGTTCTCCTAAAATACCAGCTGAATACTTACTGTGCACTGTTGCTGGTCTGGAGCTCATCTGAGAGCACTTTACTCAGATCATTCAATGTAGGAAATTTAAGATCCGATGCTTAGTTTGAAAATCAGGGCTCTTGGGTCTTATTCCCAACTCTGCCACTGATTATGCGACCTAAGACAAGTCAATTATCCTTTCTCAGCCTTATCTTCTCCCTCTTTCAAGTAGGGATAATAATGATCCGCTCCTACCTACCTCACGGTGGGTGGAGATAGGGCCAACTCTAGGTTTTTTGCTGTCCCAAGCAAAAAAAAATTGACTGCCCCACCCCAGCCTGGGCTCCTCCCTGAATCTCCCTGCTGCCCCAGCCCTGGGCTCTGCCCCCTCCACCCACACCCCTGCTGCCCCAGTTCTGGGCCTCCCCCAACCTGTACCCCTGCTGCCAGCCCTGGGCTCTCCCCACACCCGCACCCCACGCCATCCCAGCCCTGGGCTCTCCCCCACACACACCAGCACCCTCTGCCACCCCAGCCTTGGGATCTTCCCCACACAGGCACCCCGTGCTGCCCCAGCTCTGGGCTCCCCCCACCCACTTGCACCCTCCTTCCACCCCAGCCCTGGGTCACTGGTAACTTGCTCCCAGAGTGGGTCATTCAGCAGGAATTTTGGATGTGCACAGAACACAGACAGGATTGGTTCCCATATGGTTACAGAACTGCAGTAACATGGAACAATTTCCAGCTTGTGTGATTAAAGGATATCTGGATGCATATTATAAGACTGTCCTACAGAAATGAGGAAACGTTGAGGTGCCTTTATTATTCTTATGTTCCATTCTTTGTTTCTATGGGCAATTTGCCAATGCAATATCACTGTCTTCCTTTTAAACAAATAAAACTATAAAACAAACAAACAAAGGCAATGGCTGTTGAAAATAGCAATTCCAGTCCTAAAAACCACTGGGAAGCATTTCTTGCTCTAGTTTATCCAACTTTTTCTACAGCAAATTACAGTGAATCAGTATATTTGATTTGGGAGAAATGAAGTAACAGCTGCCCAAATTGAGCTTCAGCACTCGTGAATTTTGAGGGTGTTCAAATCTGGAAGGCAGGTGCTAGATTCCCTTTCTGAATATTAGCTAAATCTGGAAAGGAAAAGTGAATTTCTGCTTCGATGGCTCAGAAGTGGAAATCCTCTACGTGCCTAGTACTGTATCTAAAGCTGCCCAGGTCAGTAGAGCCTCTCCTCCCTTACTCTTAAATTCTAGTGGGATCCACGTACCTCCTTGCTAGGATTCAGATAAAGAGGAACTGTCCATTTAGTCCACCCAATTCCTTCCTTGGGGCTGCAAGGTGAGGTCACACCAGTATCTCTAATCCAGTCTGGGGATGTCTTCTGAAGGGGATATCTGGGGCAAAGCCTTCTACAACTTGGGCACACTCGTTCCCCATTCACAGTGCCACCCGCTCTGGCAGTGAGCTCTCCATTGACAGCAAGCTGCAGCTTGAGGTTTCAGCTACCATACTCCCTCCCCTCCCTTTCCTGTTGATAGCGGCCAAGGGAATGCTGAGAAATGTAGTTTTTCCTGCTCCAGAGCTGGCTCTATAGGCAGGGAGCTAACCAGGAACTACAGCTCCCAGGGCCCCTGTTGGTTCTCAGCTCCCAGGCTGGATCCCTGCTGGCTGCCGCCCCTGCAAATGGGCTGCTCCAAGCACCTGCTTGCTTTGCTGGTGCCTAGAGTCGCCCCTGCCTCCACCATCCTGCACCCCCACCCTGTGCCCCAGCCTGGAGCCTGCACCCAGCACCCAAACTCCATTCCAGGCCCAACCTCTCATCCATCCCACACCCCAAACGCCTGACCCAACCCAGGGCCTGCACCCCTGTCCTCCTCGCCCGACCCAAACTCCCTTGCAGAGCCTGAGGCAGGTGAGGGGCAGAGTTCGTCGGGGAGGGCTCTGTGCAGTAATATAGTGACTCCTTGGGTCTTTGAATGAGGCTTTATACTTGGGGTGGGGGGGTGAGGAGGCAAGCAGCGAGTCGGTGGATGGAGAGGGGCAAATCTCCCAGATTCAAAATCTGTGACTGTGTCTGTTGGTCCTTCTAGCTGCTTTTCTCTGGGCTGGGGGTTGTTCCCACAGGAAGGTGTTTGCTTCTTATCCCCGAGGCCATCAGTATGTCTGCTCTTCTCTAGTCAGCCCACTTGCCAAGCTTGATTGTCCTTGGTTGGGCTGCCAGCCCCTCTCCAAGGATTGCAGCTGTCTGGAGGTACTGCCCTCCACGCCTTCCTCAGTCACACCTCATTCATGCAACAGGGCAGTTGATTACCAAGTGGGGGGGAGATCTTATTCTACTTCTAGCAAAAAGACACTTTTCTTTTACCTTAATTACACTACCTTGAGGCCCGCTATAACATATTACCAAGGTTCAATACAAAGTCATATACAAGTTATACAAAAATGCATAATGCAGAGATTTATCTACAACTGCATTGATTGACTGCATTGATTGACTGTGCAGTAATATAGTGACCCCTGGTCTTTGAATGAGGCTTCATACTTGCCTCATTAATGCAGAGAAGCAGCAAAATCCATCAAACATATAAGTGGTTATGACTTATTTACTTGGTCTTAAAAAAGAGAACAAAAAGGCCTTGAGTCTCCTCCTGTCATTAACCCCCTGCACTGTACAAAGACTGAATGGCCCATCCCAGTTGTGGATGTACTCCAGAGACTTGATTTGAACCTGCAGTTTATTCCATCACTGCTACAAGCCTGAACCAAGAACTTTGCCAAAGTACAAGTTTTCCAAGGGCACCATTTCCCCTAACACTGATTTTCATATTAACCATCAGATCTTGAATTTCATACATTGAATGACCTCAATAAAGTGCTCTCAGATGAGCTCCAGACCAACAAGTATGCACAGTAAGTATTCAGCTAGTGTTTTAGGAGAACTGCAATGTTAGAGAGAATCATGAACTGCTCAGAGACAATTAATGCAGAGAAGCAGCAAAATCCATCAAACATATAAGTGGTTATGACTTATTTACTTGGACTTAAAAGAGAACAAAAGGCCTTGAGTCTCCTCCCTGTCATTAACCCCTGCTCAGACAATCAGGATATAGACTGAGGATGGGAGGCTGAGGTCTCACCAGAGAGCTCAAAGGATGGCCCAGGTCACTGGCAGGGATCACTGCCCCAGCACTACTGCAGCTCCACAGTTTGGGGTGGACCTCCCACAGTGAGCTGCCGAGCACTCCCCACAAAACACACACACACACACACACACACACAAACACACTCTCCTGGTTTTAGGATGTTAACATTAGAATGGAGAAAAGAAGCAAGAGAGGAAGAGAAAGGAGGGATGGATGGAGGAAAAGGTGAAACAAAAAGGACAAACCCTAATGTCCTCAGTGATTCTAAGGGACAATATCCCAGGTTTGGAATAAAATTCTGCGTCCTTAAGATCATGTTTTCCATGAATTCAACTGTCACCAGATGGATCAGACTGAACAGTTTCAAACCTCGAGGAGGCTCTTACCTTCTAAACAGGGTCGGCTGTTATCAAGTAAAATCACTAAAAGGGAAGGAGAAAACTCGAAAGAGGTTCCTCCTGGCGCTCAGGTACGTGAACCCCAAAACTCCCCAGTCCTCAAGAGAGACCTGGAGAAGGAGACTTGCTGAAGCAAAGCCACAGGGTCTCTGAGGTTTCCCTGGCCCCTCGCCCTGTCCTGCCTGGCTGATGTCAGCATCTCTCTGTGAGTCACCACCTCCCCACCACCTTTGGCCAATAGTCTGAGGTCCTGCAAAGGCCTTTGTGATGTCACTGCCACACCCTCTCCTTGCTGGGCTAATGTCCTGCCCCTGGCCAGGCACTTTGGAGGTTTGAGCTACTCCCTGTGGATCACCCCACTCAAGGAGCATTCGTTCTAGGAAGCAAGCCGGCTAGACAGGAAAACGTCAGACGCTGCTGCTCCCAATGCTACATTCAGTTCTAAATAAATTAGTCCACTTTATGGCCAGAAGAGACCATTAGAGCATCTAATCTGACCCCTGCATATCACAGGCCTCCTGTATGACACACTAGCTACTTTTGGGGTAAACACATTCCAGAAAGGCATCTAGTCTTCATGAAATGACGTCACGAGACGGAGAATCCACCACTTTCCTTGGTAGCTTGTTCCTGTGAAGAATCATCCTCGCTGTTGAATATTTGTGCCTTAATTGTAATATGAATTTGTCTCTTTTCACCTTAGGACCCGGCGAGGTGGGAGTGTGCCAGACCTTGGGCTGCAGCCCAAGCCGGAACTTCTACATGACAATTAAACAGCCCCACAGCCTGAGCCGTGTGGGCCCAAGTCAGTGTGCGGGCCAGCCACCGGTGTGTAACAAGTTTGCGTGGAGAATTTGCGGCAAAACTGGGAACTGAACCCAGATTGTTTCAATTCTTGCCTCCCCCCTTAACCGCAAGCCCAGCGTGTGTGTGTACAGCGTTGTTTTGGTCTGTGTTTGCCTTGCATTGGCTTCCAAGGAGGCTGTGGAATTTCCTTCATTGGAGGTTTTTAAGACCAGGTTAGAGATACGCCAGTCTGCGAATGTCTAGGGATACTTGGTCCTGCCTCAGCACAGCGGGCTGGAGTAGATGACTTCTCTAGATCCTTCAGGCCTACATTGAAATAATTATCTTTTTGCTGCGTCATGTTCTCGCTGAGCTGTTTTGCATGGTGCCATTTGGAACTGTGATCGCACCATGTTGTGTAGCAGTTTTATGGTGAATTGTTTTGCCTCAGCTTGTTTTCCATTGTGTACTTTTGTCCTAGGATGTCATAGTTCGCATCGTGTTGCTTTCTTTTCCTTTGTATTGTCATTTTATGCTGTGGAGTGTAGGTTGTGTTTTTTTTCCCCCTGAATTTGCCTGACATTATGTTGTGGTGAGTTTTATTCTGTATGTTGTGTTTTTATATGTATATATTGCATAGCATCCTAGAAATGTAGGGCTAGACAGGACCTCAAGATGTCATCAAGTCCAGCTTTCTCTGCTGAGGCAGGACCAAGTATATGTAGATTATCTATGACAGAGCTTTGTCCTATTTGTTCTTTAAAACTTCCAGGGAAAGAGACTCCCCAGCCCCCTTGTAAGACTGTTCCAGAGCTGAACTGCCTTAGCTCTGGGGACACCCACACAGATTTTAGTGGTGAGCAGCTCTGGAGAGAGAGACCCCAGTGAGTGGGCAGTTGGATAAAGAGACTAAAGTTGGGAGGAGAAACATTGACGTGTCCAAGGTCACCCAGGCTGTCTGTGACCGAGCTAGAAATAGGTTCTAGTGCCACCGTACTGCTGTTTCTGAAGGTCTCTGCCACACTGCTGTTTTAGGCACTGGTGCAAACCCTTAGTGTAGACAGAATTTACACTGGTGCACTCTGGCACTGCTGCACCATGTCCCAGTTTGAAGGTTTGGGGTGGGGAGAGGGGCTGTGACCTCCCTGAGGCCTGAGGCTGACTGAACGGTGCAGCTGGTAACGGAGGGGCAGCAGTGAGTACTGGAGGTATGAGCCAGGAGCACAGCCCCACAGGACTGGACACTGACTTCTCCTGACCCAGGGGACACACCCCCAGCGAGGTGGTTTGTCCATGGATGTGCAGGCTGTCTTGGCAGAGCAGCTCATTTGCAATCTCTGCACAGCTCTTCCTACAGTGTGCACTGGGGACCTCTCCAAGCTGCGAGTGACGGGGCTCGGGAGTTAACAGGATCTGTTCCTGGCTCTGTCATGGACCTGTTTAGTGACCTTGGGGAAGTCACAGCTCCTCTCTCTGTAACACTGTCTTCAGTGACTCGAGCACTAGCACCAGCCTCAGGCAGACTGGTGAGAAGCAGGGCACAAACCCCAAATTGGGTGTGAGGTCTGTATGGAGATTTCACCAACCAAGTATCCAGTGTAAACACTTCAGGCATTGTAACAGCATTAACATGGAATCACAGACAGTCCTCTTGGGTGATCCCATATATCTCACCACGCAGGTGAGCTCACCTTTGTGACAGGTGGTCCCTTACTCCAGGGGTTCCCAACCTTTTTCTTTCTGAGCCTCCCCACCCCCACACACGCTATAAAAACTCCACTGCCCATGTAGGCCACAATAACTGGTTTCTGCATATAAAATCCAGGGCTGGCGTTAGGGTAGCAAGCAGGGCAACTGCCTGCGGCCCCTTGCCACAGGGCCCCATAAGCTACATTGCTTAGGCTTTGGCTTCCAGCCCTGGTGATGGGGCTCAGGGCCTGGACTTCAGCCCCATGCGCTGGGACTTCAGCTTTCTGCCCTGGGACTCAGTGAGTCTAATGCCAGCTTTGCTTGGCAGCCCCCTGAAAGCTGCTCACGTCCCCCCAGGGGGGCCCTGGTTGAGAACCACTGCCTTACAGCATGAATCACAGCAATGTTCAAGTTACTGCCAGTCCCAAAGGACCCGTCACTTCCTTAGGTCAATTAAATCTTAGATCTTCCAACAAAGACACTTGTAGCCAGTCCTGTCATAACCTGTATAAGACTTATTTAAAAGGAAACGAGAGTTGTTAACAAAGTTAAAGCAGGTAATCCTATAGATGCAGATGAGTTGCAGTCTTAAATTTCAAAGGTAATAGAAGCTTCTGTAATAAGCAAGCTCTACATATTCTTTAGGACTAACCCAGGCTAAGCAGCTGGGGATCTCTTGCTTATGCCTAGAAACTTCCCCGAGTCCAGGCAGCATACAGACAATCAGTTCCTTCTCTATGGGGTTTTTCATCCCCTTCCTACCATGTGCTCTGAGCAGCAAACTCAGCTAATGGGAAGTGAAGAGCACAACAACAGTCTTGTGTCTTTGTTAACATCCCATAATAGTCTCTCTGGTGTTGATGGACCTTTCCTGCCAGGCATTCTGTTGCCAATCAGCACTTCACATAGGTAAAGTCTCTCTCCTGTCTGGTGATTTACAGAGCCACAGAGGCTCACAATGCAACTAGTCAGATGTTAACTCAGGCAGCAACTTACAAGCATTCAATAAAGTCTAAACACAAAACACATTCTTATGTTCACAGTCTGTATGAGGAGTATCTACTCATTTGGACTCACTGGGGAGCCACAGAAAGAAACAAGGTGTGCTGAGGCAAGAAGGCCCAGTCTCAGAGCCCCCAGGGTCACGCTTCCCAAAAGCTAAAACTAGGCCCAGCCATGAAGAGGCACTCCCAGGAGAGACTGTATAAAGGCTGGAGCATCAAATAACTTAGTTAATCTGAGAGAGCTGCCTTGGGGACAATGACAGGAGAAACCCCAGGTGACTTCTTTGATTCTGCTCACCTCTGGCCTTTGGTTCATAGAATCACAGCACTCGAAGGGACCTAGAGACGTAGCTAGTCCAGTCCCCTGCACTCAACGCAGGATGAAGTATTATCTAGACCAGGGTGGCCAACTGAGCCTGAGAAAGAGCCAGAATTTACCAATATACATTGCTAAAGAATCATCAGCTCCACCTCCTGCTCCCAGTGCCTCCCACCCATGGGAAGCCACACTAATCAGCACCCCCTCCTCACCTCCCGATCAGCTGCTCATGCTATGCAAGACACTCGGTGGGGGCGGGGATGGGCGTGGGCACTGCAGGCTCAGGGAAGGGGTGGAGTGGGGGCAGGGCCTGTAGCTGAGTAGTGAGCACACCCAGCACATTGGAAAGTTGGTGCCTGTAGCACCAGCCCGGAGTTGGTGCCTGTACAAGGAGCGCGTATTAAATTCTAAAGAGCCACATGTTGGCCACCTGATCTAGACCATCCCTGAGAGGTATTTGTCCAGCCTGCTCTTAAAATCCCCAATGATGGAGATTCCCCAACCTCCTAGGCAATTTATTCCAGTGTAACCACCCTGACAGGGAGTTTTTCCTAATGTCAACATAAACCTTTCTTGCTGCAATTTAAGCCCATTGCTTCTTGTCCTGTCCTCAGAGGTTAAGAACAATGTTTCTCCTTCCTCCTTGAAATGAACTTTTATGTACTTGAAAGCTGATCATATCTTCTCCTGACTAAACAAACACAATTTTTTCAGTCTTCCCTCATAGGTGATGTTTACTAGACCTTTAATCATTTTATTGCTCTTCTCTGGACTTTCTCCAATTTTTCCACATCTTTCCTGAAATGTGGCTTTTAGACTGGACACATTACTCCAGTTGAGGCCTAATCAGTGCAGAGTAGAGCGGAAGAATTACTTCTCATGTCCTTTGGCTTACACAATACTCCTGCTAATACATCTCAGGATTATACTTGGGTTTCCAACAGTGTAACTTTGTTGACTCATATTTAGCTTGTGATCCACTGTGACTCCCAGATCCGTTTTCTGCTGTGCTCCTTCCTAGGCAGTCATTTCCTGTCTTGTATGTGTGCAACTGATTGTTCCTTCCTAGAGTGGAGTACTTTGGATTTCTCCTCATTGAATTTCATCCTATATTCTCCAGTTTGTCCAGATCAATTTGAATTGTAATTCTAGCCTCCAAAGCACTTGCAGCCCCTCAGCTTGGTATCATCTACAAACTGTATAAGTGTAACAGAGACTCTGCTACTGGGAGAGGTTTCACTATGTCTCGTGGAGGGGTTACACCCTGGTGGGAGGGGAGCTAGGCCTGTACTGGAATAAGGTCATTTGTGCTACACAGTGTGGCAGAACCTAGAATGTCCATTACCAGGGAAAAATGCTGGGGAATTGACATGTGGAAAGGACAGAAACCCTGTCTGAATTCTCTCACATTGCCCTTCTTGCCCTGGCGAGCCCTACAGGGAATAATGCCTGCCACCTAAAGCACTCTAAATCATCCCCTCCTCCCCAGCACTGGAGGAGGCAGAAGCTGCAATGGAGCTGAGCTCAGGTGAGGGATTATCAGGGAGCCACAGTGGTGGGTTCTGCTTGGAGGGAGAGGAGAAGTAAATGTATGGGAGGGTGGGAGCTGCTAGAGGTGAGTGGGAGGCAGGAACTGTCTAGGGTGTGGAATGGGAGGATGCTGACAGGCCTGCTGGACTTGTGTACTCTAGGGTGTGATGGGCTGTCACGGGGTGCGGTCTGGGGGCTTCTGGGAAACACTGTCCCTCTAACCCTCAAACTGGGTTGGCCCTTCTCACACTGCCAGCCTCTCCAGGCCCTGTTATTACCCAACAGGACAGCAGGTGGCACCACGCATCCAACTAAGCTACCTGAGTGCGTTACCTAAGCCACTCAAAGACAGATAGAAGACAAAGCCAATT